>NC_058520.1:337092935-337393851 GCF_904849725.1 Hordeum vulgare subsp. vulgare | reverse complement strand
GGTCGTATGCATCCCTTGTTGGTGCATAAGCTGGGAGAAGTGAAATCTCTCCCAAAGATTACGAGTCGCTCCATGGCGACAAATGATGCCATGCACAAGGGGGGCTTATCGAAGCGGAGCCGAAAGCCCTCACCAATAGGAGGAATCTTAGGCCCACCCAGAAGACAAAGAGCAGAGGAGGGATGCGGGCAGATTTTAGGCGATCTTGGGACCTTTGTGGGCTCCAATCCAGGAGGGCGGCTAGATAGATCGCATCTCTTTCATGTAAACCCTAGCTCACACCATGTATTTAAGGAAACAACTCTTGATAGAAATCTCATCTACTCCATTGCAATCCCTCACACAAGGTATCCCCACTACAAATAGCAACAATGTGCATGACGTATGGTATTACTCTCCAGAGGCCCGAACCTGGATTACTTATATGTGTGAGCTTTGTCCTGGTACTTTCGACCTCACGACGCACCTGATAAGTCCAAAATGCATCACTATTTTTTATCATAAATTTTCTCAAAAAATTGATATATTTCACTTTATGATGGTGTACTTATAATGTTTTGGCTTATTTTACACAATTTTAAATTTTACGGTGCCTTAAAAGAAGACGCAGGATTCAGCGAAGAAAATAGCACGATGAGTTGCAATATGAGAACATCTCCAATTGAGCTGAAATTTTGAGGGAAGAAGTTTCCGAACAGGTCCGAAGACAGGCCAAAGAAGGGTCGGAGGGGGGCCACAGGTCACCCAGGCGACCTGCTGGCGCCCCTAGGCCGCGCCAGGAGGCCGCCTGAGTGACGGGCCCCACCCCCGACACTCTCCTTTGGCCTATATATCCCTCTTGGCCTAAAAATTCCGGGGACAGAAGTGTTATCGCGATTCCTTCGCCGCTCCACGACGGAAACCTACAAAGAAGAAAAGACCTTTCCGGCAGGCAGATTCCGTCAGGGAGAACTCCTCCAGGAAGGGGAGATCGTCCTCATCGTCATCACCATCGTCACGGGCGTCATCGAGATCATCATCACCATCATCACCAACACCGGCACCATCTCCACCTTCATCCCATCTACTTCTCCATTGCAATCGGAGTTGTACCTTGCACTATTCACCCCCTCTACTCTACCGGTGTAGATTACTCTCTTGTGGTGAATGCTATTGAGATTTGTTGGAGATTTATTGTTATGACCAGATTGTTAATCATATTTTTATCACCTCTGATCATGATATCTTGTATGTCTTGTGAGTAGTTCCATTAGTTGTTGAGGACATGGGAAAAGTCTAGATGCTAGTAGTCATATGATGTTGAAGTAATATGTGTTGATTGATATTTAAGTTATGGTGTTATTCTTCTAGTGGTGTTATGTGAATGTCGACTACATAATACTTCGCCTTTTTAAGGACCTAGGGGAATGCATCGTGTATAAAGAATGGTTATGGTGGGTTGTCGGAGTGACAGAAACCTGAACCCCAATTCGCATACTTTTGCATGAGGGACTATTCGATCCTAAAGATTATTGCTATGGTCAGGCTTAGCCTTAATTTCTCTCTTGTATTTGCGGATGCTTGCAAGAGGGATTAATCATAAGAGTCTACTTGTCTTAGCCTAAATGGTGCACTAGTTAAGATCCACCCACATAACACTTATCAATACAAAACATAGCACTAGATAGAGTATGGCGAAAACACTTGACTATCTCTCCCGTGTGTTCTCCGGAACGCTTTAGTCTTTATAAGTTTAGTCCCTCGACTTATCCTTTGTGCTTAAAAGGATTGGGCCACTTGTTGCACCTCGGCACCATTTACTTTACTTGCATTTTCCTTGTTGCTTATACTAGAAAACCCATAAAAAGTTACCTTTCAGTACTTGCAGTTATTCCTTGCTCAAGATCACTTGTCAATACCTTCTGCTCCTCGTTGGGTTCGACACTCTTACTTGTCGAAAAGGCTACGATAGATCCCCTACCCTTGTGGGTCATTAAGACCATTTTCTGGCGTCGTAGCCGGGGAGTGTAGAGCTATTGGTAAGTGAAATTGGGAAGGAAACCTTTACATTGTACGTGTTGTTTGTGTTTTACTATTCCCACTTTTTGTCCCTATGGACCACTCTGCTCTTGGTTTGTTGCTTCTGGGGAACCGCCCCAATGCGATTATGGTGGAGAAGCCTCCCCCACCTACTGAAATTGTGCCTTTCAAAATACCAACTGGTATTATTGATTGTGTTTTGGCTAATCGATATGCAGTAGATAGGCATCGAGGTGAACACTTGCTATATCTTTCAGAACTATGCTCCTTATTTAAGCTTGCAGGTATATCGATGGATTTAGTTATGATAAAGCTATTCTCTTTATCATTAAAATATAAGGCTTTGGATTGGTATAGGCTTCTTGATGTCTCTCATTTACTAAATTGGCAAGATCTTATGCCTCTCTTTTATGGACAGTTTTATCCTCTTCACGAGATACATCGAGACAGGAACTATATTTATAACTTTTGGTATCGTGATGGAGAAAGCATCTCTCAAGCTTGGTGGAGATTGAAATCATTAATGCTCAAATGTTCCAATCATGAGCTCTCCAAAGAAATTATTCTCACAAATTTTTATGCAAGGCTTTCTCATCAAGATAAAGAGATGCTTGATGCTTCCTCTAGTGGGGCATTCTCCAACAAAAGCACTGAAGCTAAGTGGGATCTTATTGAAAGGATCCAGAAGAACACTGAAGACTGGGAGATTGATAAAGGTATTGAAACCCTTATAAATTATGAACGTGATTACATTGAGAGCTATGTGAACACTCAATACTTCAATACCTTTTGCGCTAAGATTGGTCTTGATTCCCAGCTTCTAATTGATTTTTGCAAAGACTTTGCCTCTCATATTGACTCTTCTGATAAGAAGGAGTATCAACATCATAAACCTTTTAAGGAATTACCTATTGATATTATTGTTGTTGATCCTATCTTGCCTGAAGTTCAATATGAAAAGCCCCCTTTTCCCGCAAGGATGAGGGAGCATTCTTTTGTCATAGGCATCCTGAATAAAAGTGAAAGAACGACCGATGAGCATGAGGACCTGATTAAAGTCAATCCTCAAGTTGCATTAGTCAAGGATCTTGTTACTAGTAATATTGAGGATTCCAATATAAATATGTGTGTTGTTTCCACTAACCTTGTTACAACCAAGAATAAAGGCCCAATTTTACGTACTCCAGTTGTATCTGTTAAAATAGGAGACAATAATTATTATGGTCTATGTGTTTTGGGATCCAGTGCTAGTGCTATTACTTTTTCACTTTATCAAGAGATCATGAATGAGATTCTACCATGTGAAATTGAAGAAGTGGATGTTACAATTCATCTTGCAAACAAAGAAACTATCTCTCTATTGGAATCGTGCGAGATGTTGAAGTTCTATGTGGAAAGGTAAAATATCCTACCGACTTTCTTGTACTTGGTTCAGTATAAGATAGTTTTTGACCTAATATCTTTGGTAGGCCTTTTCTCAAAACTTTTGGAGCTATTATAGATTGCAGGAAAGGAAAAGTATCTGTTGAATTTAATAGTAAGCCATATGAATTTAGCTTTTCTAAATTCTCAAAGCAAACTCGTGGTACTGATCTACCTAGTAATGATAAAATTATTGAAGAGATTGCTTCTATTGCTATTCCTCCTAACGATCCTTTCCAACAATTTATGGAAAACCACGAGAATGATATGCGTATGCAGGAAAGGAATGCTATAGATGGCATATCCTTGAGACAACCTACTATCCTGAAGCACAACCTTCCGGTTGAGCCTTTGGGAATTTTATGGAAACCAAAAGAAGACTCGGTGTTTGATCTTAAACCTCTTCCCAGTACGGTTAAGTATGCTTATTTATAAGAAAACAAAGTATATCCTGTTATTATCAATTCTAAACTTTCAGCATATGAAGAAGAGCGATTATTGGAAGTCCTTCGTAAAAACCGAGGCGCTATTGGTTATACCCTTGATGATCTTAAGGGGATTAGTCCATCTATTGTCAACATACTATCAATCTTGAGCCTGATGCTAAACCGATTGTTGATCATCAACGATGGTTAAACCCGAAGATGAAGGATATTGTGAGGGCAGAAATCCTCAATCTTCTAGCCGCATGTATTATCTACCCTATAGCTGATAGTAAGTGGGTAAGTCCAGTACATTGTGTTCCCAAGAAAGGAGGTACAATTGTGGTTCCTAATGATAAGAATGAACTAATACCTCAAAGAATTATTATTGGATATAGAATGTGTATTGATTACAGGAAGCTGAACAAGGCAACCAGGAAGGACCACTACCCGCTGTCGTTCATCGACCAAATGCTTGAAAGGTTATCCAAAAACACTCACTTTTTCTATCTTGATGGGTATTCTGAGTTCTCTCAAATTCATGTTAACACTGTCGATCAAGAGAAGACCACTTTTACTTGTCCCTTTGGTACTTATGCTTATAGACGTATGCCTTTTGGTTTATGCAATGCTACTGCTACTTTACAAAGGTGTATGTCCACTATCTTTCATGGTTTTTGTGAGGAAATAGTGGAGGTCTTCATGGACGATTTCTCCATCTATGGAACCTCTTTTGACCATTGTCTCCACAACCTTAATAAAGTTTTGCAGAGATGTGAGGAGATGAACTTGGTACTCAACTGGAAGAAGTGCCACTTCACGGTCAATGAGGGAATTGTTCTTGGCCACAAGATTTCTGAAAGAGGAATCGAGGTGGACAGGGCAAAGATTGAAGCAATCGAGAGAATGCCTTATCCAAAAGACATCAGAGGTATTCGTAGTTTCCTCGGTCATGCTGGTTTCTATAGGAGATTTATTAAAGACTTTTCTAAAACTTAGAAACCCCTTACTAATCTTCTTCAGAAGGATATTCCTTTTGTGTTTGATGAAGATTGTAAGGAAGCCTTCGAATTTCTTAAGAAAGCGTTGATAACCGCCCCTATAGTCCAACCACCTGATTGGAATTTGCCTTTTGAAATCATGTGTGATGCTAGTGATTTTGTTGTTGGAGCTGTGTTAGGACAAAGGGTTGATAAGAAATTGAATGTTATCCATTATGCTAGCAAAACACTTGACACTGCTCAAAAGAATTACGCTACTACTGAGGAAGAATTTTTAGCGGTAGTACGTGTTTGTTTGTGATAAGTTTGGGCCTTACATAGTTGATTTCAAAGTCATTATTCATACTGACCATGCTGCTATTAAGTATTTTTATGGAAAAGAAGGATGCCAAACCAAGGCTTATCAGATGGGTCCTTCTTCTTCAAGAATTTGATTTGCAGATTGTTGATAGGAAAGGAGCACACAACCCTGTAGAAGACAACCTTTCCAGGATGGAGGACATACCACATGATCCTATTCCGGTCAATGATAGTTTTCCTGACGAACATTTAGTTGTTTTACAGGTGAAATCTAATTCAGATCCATGGTATGCAGATTTTGCTAACTTTATTGTTGCAAAGTTTTTGCCTCCAGGTTTAACATTTCAGTAGCGGAAGAATTTCTTCCACGACTTGAGGTATTACTTTTGGGATGACCCACATCTTTTCAGAGAAGGTATGGATGGAATTGTTTGGAGATGCATACCGGAGCATGAGCAGAAGGATATCTTGAGACAATGTCATAGCAGTCCTTATGGAGGACATCATGCCGGTGAGAGGACCTGACACAAGGTCCTCCAATCAGGTTTCTATTGGCCTACTCTCTTTAAATATGCTAGAAAATACGTTTTATCCTGTGATAAGTGTCAGAGAGTTGGTAATATTAGTAGGAGGAATGAGATGCCTATGAATTATTCGCTAGTCATTGGGCCTTTTGATTGCTGGGGTTTTGATTTTATGGGTCCATTCCCTCCTTCACACAAATACACTCACATCTTAGTAGTTGTAGATTATGTGACCAAGTGGGTTGAGGCAATCCCCACCGAAAGTGTCGATCACAAGACATCTTTGAAAATTCTCAAGGATGTAATCTTCCCTAGGTTTGGTGTACCTAGGTACCTCATGACCAATGGAGGATCACATTTTACACACAGTGCTTTTTGAAAAGCTCTAGCCAAATATGATGTTAATCATAGAATTGCTTCACCTTACCACCCTCAAACAAGTGGGCAAGTTGAGGTCACAAATAGAGAGATCAAGTTGATCTTGCAAAATAAAGTGAACCGTTCTAAAAAGGACTGGTCCAATAAGCTAGGAGATGCCTTGTGGGCGTATAGAACTGCTTACAAAAATCCCATGGGGATGTCTCCGTATAAGATGGTTTATGGCAAGGCATGCCATCCACCTCTAGAATTAGAGCACAAAGCTTTCTGGGCTGTTAGAGAGCTTAATGTTGATCCAAAGCTTGCTGGTGAAAAGCGTCTCATGAACTTGACTTCTCTAGATGACTGGCGAAGTGAAGCTTACGAGAGCGCAAAAATGTTCAAAGAGAAGGTAAAGAAGTGGCACGACAAGATAATTTTGAAACGTGAATTTAATGTTGGTGACAAAGTTTTGTTGTATAGATCTCGTTTCAGGTTTTCTCTAGGTAAATTACTTCCCAAGTGGGAAGGACTGTACCATATCGAAGAAGTCTACCACTCCAGTGCAATCAAGATTAATAATTTTGAAGGCACAAAACCACATGTTGTGAATGGGCAAAGACTCAAGGATTACATGGCTGGAGACCCCATCAATGTAGAGGTGGATGTGATACAGGTAGCCACTCATGAATAACATATTGCAACATTGTATCCGACACCAGCAGAAGCAGAATAAGAAAAGGTATGAAATACGGTAAGGAAACTTCGCGGACATCAATAAAAGTTCCGTTTTATGCATTTTTGCAAAATTAGGAAAATTTTGAGCCGAAGCGGAGCCAGAGAAGATCTCCAGGTCGCCCAGGCGACCTGCTCACACGGGCTAGGCACTGGCAGCGCCAGGAGGCCGCCTGGACAACCTGGAGTCCGTCTCCGACTCCAGTTTGGCTTGTTACCTTCCTTTCGGTGCAGAAATTTTTCCTATATATTCTCCCGGATCGTCCCGGCGTTTTATCTTGCGATTACGTGTGTTTTCTCTTTCAATCTTGTTCCGCCAGGCTAAGAAGCTATTGTTCAAGATGTCTTCTTGCGACTCAAGAGGGGAAGACTACATAGGTCGTCGTCTCCGCCGTGTCCAGCAAGATATCAACCAAGGGAAGGTCGTCGGATGGGCTACCAATGAAGAGATAGGATGGGCTACCAATGAAGATATAGCCGCAAGACACGCAAAGATGGAGTGCTTCGTGCGAGAGGAAGTAAAGATGGTCACCGCCCTGCAAGAAGGAGATCCTTAATCACGAGGATCCAGCTCCAACAACCCCATCCTCATGGGCTTTATTAACCCTCAACATGATCTTTCTCTGCACCTTCTAGAAACTGCCCCTCCACCAGGAGCTCCACCTGTGTCATCTACTATATCCGAAGCTTACAAAATCACTAACCAATTCTGTGAAGACTTCCATGTGCTTAAAGTACAGGTGGCCATACTTGAAGCTGAAAACAAAACCCTTCGGCGTATAATAGCGGACTTGAAGTACAACAAGTAGGATGAAAAGTGAAATCTTCATGGGTAATGGTATTCCCTTAGCTTGTTCCAAGCTTGTGGGAGTGCCCAGTATCTTTATTTTTTATCCTTTATTTTTATGGTCAAGTTTAGTGTCATATCATGTCTAGGGAAGTTATCTTATGAAATAGGTGTTTGCATTGAGGTCTATCACTCCTTTGTGGATTGTTTGTATCCGTGAGCGTGCAATGTCTATCATGGAATATTAATGAGAAGTCTATTGGTTTCTTTCCTGCACTTGGTATTCTCTTCATGCAATCGATCTTGTATGCTGATTCTTATGGGAGTATTGATCTTACACATCAGGTATGGCTTTGAGAACTTTTATTTAATCTTGGCAAACATAGCATTGGTCATAACAACAAGCATGAGTTTTTCTTGTAGCGACATAGCCAAAACCTTTATGTTCTTATGCTTGAAGTGTTATGCTGACAAGGAAAACAACTTGATGTTTTATGCCAATTATTTATGTTAAACTTTATATTGTTTTGCATCAAAGTCAACATTATTAGTCTTCCCTTAAAAACCTTTGCTAGCCAACCCTTGCACTAAGCGGAAATACTGCTTGTGCATCCATACCCTGAAACCTCAACCTTCCCAAGAGTCCACCATATCTTCCCTTTGCGTGATATTTCACCGCCACTCCTAAAGTATATTACTCATGTGCTATCTTTAAAGCTTCAAATATTACTCCTTGTTTTGTGCCTCTGTTTTATCTCATGAGGATGTAGTAGGTAACTCATGATCTTCTCATACTGGACAAGTTTTATCTTGGGTTTGCATGTCTAATCTGCAAACCCCTAATATGAGGAGGGACTGGCATGAGCGCGCCCAGCTCGTAAAAGATAATAACAACAAACAAAACCTCCTTCATGCTTTGTTGATGAGAAGTCAGAAAACTTTGGTAGTGATAAACAAAGGAGGCTAAGGGGATGTGATCGTCCCCAGTTTGGGAGCCGTTCCTCAAAACTTGTCCAGCATGAGAAGTATCGGGCTATCTACTAGCATTCCTTGACAAATCATGCACCTCTCAAAAGCTTGTTTTACAATCTTGTTGATTTCAAAATCTCTAAAAAGCTCTAGCACATGAGTTTTCCCTACATCCCTGTGCGAAGGGCCAATCTTTTACTTTTATGTTGAGTCACTAAAACCTACTTCTTTCTATCCTAAAAAGAGTAGACACTTTATGTTGACAAAGATGCATGCATTTATATTGTTTCATGGAGAGTTTTCATATTACACCTATGTTGATGATTATCATTAAGATAAGTAAGTTGTTTGTTAAAGCTTAGGTAAAACAAACATCTTCCTTTGTGTTAGCATTTTCACTTCTTGACTAATAACATGTTCTTTCAAAAAGTTTTGATTGATCTCATCAAAATATAAAAGAAAGTTCAAAAGTTAAAATTTATTAGTTGTTCTTTGACCAAGGACATGTTTGCCATGGTTTAATGAGTTTTCTTAGCTCTACTTTTGATTGTAATTGATATTACTCTTTCATAAGGGCCTTATGAGTTGAGATTGATGTTGAGGATGGTTGAGTTTAGTAGATACATTATGATGCTTCTTGTTCGTATTCTTATTTATCGACACTTCACTCTCTAAACTTGTGGATAGGTTTACCGAGCTCGGTATTCACTTGGGGACAAGCGAGGTCTAAGCTTGGGGGAGTTGATACATCCAAAATGCATCACTATTCTGTATCATAATTTGTCTCTATTCGTTGATATATTTCACTTTATGATGGTATACTTATAATGTTTTGGCTTATTTTACACAGTTTCCAACTTTCCGGTGCCGAAACAGCAGGCGCCGGATTCAGCTGAGAAAATAGCACGAAGAATTGCAATATCAGAACATCTCCAATTGAGCTGAAATTTTGAGGGAAGAAGTTTCCGAACAGGTCCCGAAGACAGGACAAAGAAGGGCCAGAGGAGGCCATAGGTCACCCGGGCGACCTGCTGGTGGGCCCCCCCTAGGCCGCGCCAGGAGGCCGCCTGAGTGACGAGCCCCGCCCCGGCACTCTCCTTTGGCCTATATGTCCATCTTGACCTAAAAATTCCAGGGACAGAATAGTTTTCGCGATTCCACCACCGCTCCGCGACGGAAACCTACAAAGAAGAAAAGATCTTTCCGGTGGGCAGATTCTGCCGGGGAGAACTCCTCTCGGAAGGGGAGATCGTCCTCATCATCATCACCATCATCACAGGCATCATCGAGTTCGTCATCACCATCATCACCAACACCAGCACCATCTCCACCTTCATCCCATCTACTTCACCATTGCAATCGGAGTTGTACCTTGCACTATTCATCCCCTCTACTCTACCGGTGTTGATTACTCTCTTGTGGTGAATGCTATTGAGTTTTGTTGGAAATTTATTATTATGACCAGATTGTTAATCATATTTTTATCACCTCTGATCATGATCTCTTTTATGTCTTGTGAGTAGTTCCATTAGTTCTTGAGAACATGGGAAAAGTCTAGATGCTAGTAGTCATATGATGTTGAAGTAATATGTGTTGATTGATATTTAAGTTATGGTGTTATTCTTCTAGTGGTGTTATGTGAACGTCGACTACATAACACTTCGCCTTTTTAAGGACCTGGGGGAATGCATCGTGTATAAAGAATGCTTATGGTGTGTTGCCGGAGTGACAGAAACCTGAACCCTAGTTCGCATACTTTTCCATGAGGGAGTATTGGATCCTAAAGCTTATTGCTCTGGTTCGGCTTAGCCTTAATTTATCTCTTGTATTGGCGGATCCTTGCCAGAGGGATTAATCATTAGAGTGTACTTGTCTTATCCTAGATGGTGTACTAGTTAAGATCCACCCACATAACACTTATCAATACAAAACATAGCACTAGACAGAGTATGGCGAAAGCACTTGACTATCTCTCTCGTGTGTCCTCGGGAACGTCTTAGTCTTTATAAGTTTAGTCCCTCGGCTTATCCTTTGTGCTTAAAAGGATTGGGCCACTTGCTGCACCTCGGCACCATTTACTTTACTTGCATTTATTTCCTTGTTGCTTATACTAGAAAACCCATAGGAAGTTACCTTTCAGTACTTGTAGTTATTCCTTCTCAAGATCACTTGTCAATACCTTCTTCTCCTCGTTGGGTTCAACACTCTTACTTATCGAGAAGGCTACAATAGATCCCCTACACTTGTGGGTCATCAGCACCGTGCTGACTGTACTATCGATTTTCCACTCGGTCAGTTGGCGTGGAAGGCATGGGCTGCGCAAAGTTAGAGACCGAGGTCGGGGCAGGGGCCTCGAGAGACCTTGAGATCCAGGAGATCATGCTTCCTGGTATCAATAAATTAGACCATAGACCCGCTTAGACTCTCAAGGCTCTCGAGTTCCACGCAAACTTGGGGGCTACCGACAGTGCCAACTGTGTATCTCACCAGGATGAAAACCCATTATCTAACCTTAGAATAAGGTCCAATGATGACGATGCTCGTGTGTCGTTTTATTATATGGGGCACCTATCATGTTATGTGGCGTTATCATCATTGATAGAATTAATTGTTAGCTAAAGTTGTTACCGTATCATTCATTTTGTCCCTTCTTTAAACAATTTTAATTGTGTCATTTTTCTTATTATTTTAGAACATTTTACTTCTGTTTGTATCTATGTGTTGTGTAGATCTTGCGATTGTCATGAAGGGTTAGATGTAATTAATCCAAGTACAATGTCCCTGCGTTTCAACGGGCCATGGATATATTTTTATCAGTTGCAAACATAATCACAATGCATGTCAAAATTCGCATGCATATAAATTATAGCATGTAACAATGAGAAGTAACTTAAATCTGCTCCAATGATCCAACTAATTATCTCTTATAAACTAGGATCTACTTGATGTTTTTAAGATATTTTGGTAGAATGTGAGGAATGTTGTATTCCACTTCCTTGCTTGGCACAATGCGAGCCACAACCTGATTTTGGTGAGTTTTACATTTTAGGCGACCTATGGATCACTGGTTGGTGTTTTTCCTAGAAATGACTTGGTATGCTATGTGGCATTGATATCAACGTATAGAAGCTCCTCATTTCTACTTTTTATGGGAAAAAGCAGCAACTCCTCTCACTCATGCACTACACAACCGTCTTCTACTCTCCACGCACAACCAACCAGCCACTGATTATCGCCAAATCTCATCTCCTGACCAGAGCATTGTCGCCGCCATCTCCCCCTAGTACCTCCCCTCCATTCCATGGTGAAGCCCGTCCACTCCTCTCCCCACCACCTCCCCTCTCATCCATGGCATTGATAGACCCCTCCTATCCCTGCCTCCTTATACCTCTAACAACCATGCCCGGCAACGCCAGGAATTCTTCTTGCTACTTCTCTTGCTTGCGTCGGTTTTTTCCTTGAAGAGGAAAGGGTGATCCAGCACAGGAGAAGTAAGCATTTCTCTCAGTTTGAGAACCAAGGTATCAATCCAGTAGGAGAATCTCATCAACTCCAGAGTACCTGCGCAAACACAAAAGAGCTTGCACCCAACGCTATAAAGGGGTTGTCAATCCCTTCAAGATTGATTGCAAAGTGAGATCTGAAGGCGGAAAGTGCAACGAAGTAAAAAGTGTAAGGCTGAAAATATGGTGTGGAGTAGACCCGGGGGCCATAGTGTTCACTAGAGGCTTCTCTCAAAATAGCAAATATCACGGTGGGTGAAAAAATTACTGTCGAGCAATTGATAGAACCACGCAAAGTCATGACGATATCTAAGGCAATGATCATACATATAGGCATCACGTCCGAGACAAGTAGACCGATACTTTCTGCATCTACTACTATTACTCCACACATCGACCGCTATCCAGCATGCATCTAGTGTATTGAGTTCATGAAGAGCAGAGTAACGCCTTAAACAAGATGACATGATGTAGAGGGATAAACTCAAACCAATGATGAAAACCCCATCTTTTTACCCTTGATGGCAACAACACGATGCGTGCCTTGCTACCCCTTCTGTCACTGGGTGAGGTCACCGCATGGTATGAACCAAAAACCAAGCACTTCTCCTATTGCAAGAATCATAGATCTAGTTGGCCAAATAAAACCCATTACTCGAAGAGAATTACAAGGATATGAAATCATGCATAAGAGAGATCAGAAGAAACTCAAATAATATTCGTAGATAATGTGATCATAAATCCACAATTCATCGGATCTCGACAAACACACAGCAAAAGAAGATTACATCGGATAGATCTCCATGAAGATCATGGAGAACTTTGTATTGAAGATCCAAGAGAGAGAAGAAGCCATCTAGTTACTAGCTATGGACCCGTAGGTCTATGATGAACTACTCACGCATCATCGGAAAGGTCACGGTGTTGATGAAGAAGCCCTCCGTATCCGAATCCCCCCTCCGGCAGGGCACCAGAACGTGCCTCAGATGGGATCTTGCGGAGACAGAAGCTTGCGGCGGCGGAAAAGTACATTCGATGATCTCCTGATTTTTTATGGGATTTTAGGGAATATATAGGCGCAAAACCTAGGGCAAAGGAGCCTCATGGAGCCCACAAGCCAAGGAGGCGCGGGCCCCCCTGGCCGCGTCATGAGGGCTTGTGGGGTCCTTGGTGGCCCCGTGCCCTGATTCTACGGCTTCTCGATCTTTTTTTGTTCCGAAAAAATCTTTTTGGCAGTTTCATTCCGTTTGGACTCCATTCAAAATCCTCCTCTAAAAGGGGTCAAAAACATGGAAAAAACAGGAACTGGCACTTGGCACCGAGTTAATAAGTTAGTCCCAAAAAATATATAAAAGCCATGCAAAACATCCAAAGTTTTACAAGATAAAAGCATGAAACCATCAAAAATTATAGATACGTTGGAGACGTATCAAGCATCCCCAAGCTTAACTCCTGCTCGTCCTCGAGTAGGGAAGTGATAAAGAATGAATTTTTGATGTGGAATGCAACCTATAATAGTTGTCCTTTGCAACTTCTTTCACGTGACATGAATGTTCAGATCCGTAAGATTCGAAACAACAGTTTGCTATTGTCATGAAAACAATAATACTTCAAGCAAACTAGCAAGATAATCAAGAACTTTCAAAATAACAAGGCCAAGGAAAGTTATCCCTACAAAATCATATAGTCTGGCTATGCTCCATCATCCTCACACAACTAATGTAAATCATGCACAACCCCGGTATTGGCCAAGTAATTTTTTTCGCACTCTTACTTTCTCAAACGTTTTATAACTATCACGCAATACATGAGCGCGAGCCATGGATATAGCACTATAAGTGGAATAGAGTGTGGTGGTGGTTGTGAGACAAAAAGGAGGAGATGGTCACATTGACTCGTCGTATCAAAGGGCTATGGAGATGCCCATTAATAGATATTAATGTGAATGAGTAGGGATTGCCATACAAGGGATGCACTAGAGCTATAAGTATGTGAAAGCTCAAAAGGAGAACTAGTGGGTGTGCATCCAACTTGCTTGCTCACGAAGACCTAGGGCAATTTTGAGGAAGCCCATCATTGGAATATACAAGACAAGTTATATAATGAAGATTCCCACTAGCATATGGTAGTGACAAAGCAAGAAGCTCTCAATCATGAAGAACATGGTGCTATTATGAAGCACAAGTGTGGAAAAATATAGTAGCATTGTCCCTTCTCTCTTTTTTTCTCTCTCTCTCTTTTCATTTGGGCTCTTAGGCCTCTTTTTTTACTCTTTTTTTATTTTTGGGCTCTTTGGCCTCTTGTTTTTCCTCACATGGGACAATGCTCTAATAATGATGATCATCACACTTTTATTTACTCACAGCTCAAAGCTTAGAACGATAATGACTCTAAAGGAAATGCCTCCGGTAGTGTACCGGGATGTGCAACGATCTAGCTTGGCGTATGACGTTGAAACATCTCGCTAGCTATCTTACGATCATGCAATGGCAATATGAGAGTGAAGGCACAAGTCATGAGAGGGAACGGTGGGAGTTGCATGACAATATATCTCAGAATGGCTATGAAAATGCCATAGTAGGTAGGTATGGTGGCTGTTTTGAGGAAGGCATATAGTGGGTTTGTGTACCGGCGAAAGTTGCACGGCACTAGAGAGGCTAGCAAAGGTGAAAGGTGAAAGTGAATCTATACCATGGACTCACATTAGTCATGAAGAACTCACAAACTTGTTGCGTAAGTTTTTATTAGTAATCGAAACAATGTTCTAAATGCATACTCCTAGGAGAAAGGTTGGTAGGTGTTAACCATCGTGCGATCCCGACCTCAACACAAAGGATGACAATCAATAGATCAATTACGCTCCAACTTCCTAACATAGCGGTTCACCATACGTGCATGCTACGGGAATCACTAACTTCAACACAAGTATCTCTAGATTCACAACACCCTACTAACATAGCTCTTAATATTACCGGATCCACGTCTCAAAACTAATTGAGAGGAATCAAGACTTCTCTTTCTACTCAATGCACATGAAGATGGAGGTTTTTGTATCCTCTTTGGGTACCTATCACCTTTGGGACTACTTTCATAGCATAAGCCAACTACCAAGTCACGCACCGCCGTGCTCCAAAAGATATAAGTGAAGCACATAGAGCAAAATTATCTAGCTCAAAAGATATAAGTGAAGCACTATGAGCATTCTAGCAAAATCACGATGAGTGCATGTCTCTCTCTCTCTCTCAAAAATGTGTGCATCAAGCATGATTGTGATACAAAAAAAGACTCCTACAATACAAGACGCTCCAAGCAAAACACATATCATGTGGTGAATAAAAATATAGCCCCAAGTAATGTTACAGATGGATTGAAGACGAAAGAGGGGATGCCTTCCCGAGGCATCCCCAAGCTTAGGCTTTTTGGTGTCCTTGAATTTTGCTTGGGATGCCTTGGACATCCCCAAGCTTGATCTCTTTCCACTCCTTATCTCTTTGTCCATGAGAACATCACCCAAAACTTGAAAACTTCACAACACAAAACTTAAACAGAAACTCGTGATAACATTAGCACAAGAAAACAAACTACCACCTCTTC
This sequence comes from Hordeum vulgare subsp. vulgare, assembly GCF_904849725.1. Classification (NCBI taxonomy): domain Eukaryota; kingdom Viridiplantae; phylum Streptophyta; class Magnoliopsida; order Poales; family Poaceae; genus Hordeum; species Hordeum vulgare. Next base: position 337,378,218 of record NC_058520.1, on the reverse strand, counting down.
TGGTACTGTAGCAAACTTGAATTCTACATATATTGGTGTTGGGCTACTTTATTCTCACTTTTCCATGGCTAGTACCCCCGATACTAATCATAGTTTCATCAGAACAAGCAACCAACTTAACCAAAAACAGAATCTGTCAAAAACAGATCAGTCTGTAGCAATCTGTACACTTCGTATACTTCTGGTACCTCAAAAATTGCGACAAATTATGACTTCCTTGGAAAAAGGCATATCAACGAGAAGCAAAAAGAATCAACTCAAAAGCTCTTTCTGAATAAAATTGAAAAATTATCTCGTGAGCAAAAAGTTTCTGTCTTTTTCCAGCAGGATCAAACAACCATCACCAAGACTAGTCATAAAGGTTTTTGCTTGGCTCAAACACAAAAAGAAACACAAAAAACACAATCACAACAGAATTATGATGGTGTGGACGCAACAAAACAGAAAGAAAAATATAAATTCATTGGGTTGCCTCCCAACAAGCGCTATTGTTTAACGCCCTTAGCTAGGCATAAAAGCGATAGAATCACGTATCGTCGTCTTTGGTGCTCAAACCATAAGTGGCCCTCATCATGGATTCATAAGGCAATCTTATTTTATTTCTAGGAAAGTGTTCCATGCCCTTCCTTAAAGGAAATTGAAATCAAATATTCCCATCCTTCATATCGATGATAGCACCGATAGTCCTTAGGAAAGGTCTACCAAGAATAATAGGGCATGTGGGATTGCAATCAATGTCAAGCACAATGAAATCCACGGGTACATAGTTCCTATTTGCAATAATAAGAACATCATTGATCCTTCCATGGGTTTCTTGGCAGTAGAATCCGCAAGATGCAAATGAAGAGAACACTCTTCAATCTCATTAAAACCCAGAACATCACATAAAGACTTTGGAATCGCAGAAACACTAGAACCCAAATCACACAAAACATTGCATTCATAGTTTTTGATTTTGATTTTGATGGTAGGTTCCCACTCATCATGAAGATTTCTAGGGATAGAGACTTCCAATTCAAGTTTCTCTTCAAGATATTTTATCATGGCTTCGACGATATGATCGGTAAAGGCCTTGTTTTGGCTAGAAGCGTGTGGAGAGTTTAACATGGATTGCATCAAGGAAATGCATTCAATCAAGGAGCAACTATCATAATTGAATTCCTTGAAATCCATGGTAGTAATTTCATTACTACTCAAAGTTTTAATATCTTCTACTCCACTTTCAATGCTTTTAGCATCAAGATAGATGGACTCCGAATCATTGGGGCACTTTTCAACCAAAGTGGATTCATATCAAGCCCCATAATCATTAGGTTTGTCACAAGAAAACAAAGATTCAATGGGAGTCACACCAAGCACTTTAAGATCTTCGTGATTCTTATCACGAGAACACGCCTTTTTAAGCCATTCATGTCTAGCACGAATTTGGGCGGTTCTTTCTTTGCTCTCAATCATGGAAACACGCATAGCTTTCAAAGTTTCATCCATACTGATCTTGGGAGGAGCACATATAACTTTTAAAGCATCAACATCACTAGACATTCTATCAACGCTCTTAGCCAAATCGTCAATTTTGAGTAGCTTTTCCTCTATGGACGCATTGAAAGTCTTTTGAGAGTTGATGAACTCTTTGATATTACTCTCTAGATCAGAGGGTAATCTATTGTAATTTCCATGAGTATTGTTGTAGGAGTTGCCAAAGTTATTAGAGGGGTTACTAGGAAAAGGCCTAGGAACATAGTTTCCTATAAAAGCATTGTTGTTGCCAAAATTATTCCTACCAACTAAATTAACGTCCAAGCTAGCGTTGCTACTCTCAATAAAGGAAGACAAGGGCATATCAATAGGATCTAAAGGAGCACTTCTACTAGCAACCAAATTTATTAACTCATCCATCTTAGCACTCAACGAGTTAATTGCTTCTATAGTGTGTACCTTCTTACTAGTAGGTGACCTTTCAGTGTGCCACTGAGAGTAGTTCGTCATGATGTTGTCTAGGAGCTTTGTGGCTTCCCCTGACGTGATTTCCATGAACGTTCCACCTAAGGCGGAGTCCAAGATATTTCTAGAAGAGAAATTCAAGCCAGTGTAGAAGATTTGTATAATCATCCAAAGACTCAAGCCATGAGCAGGACAATTTCTAATCATCAATTTCATTCTCTCCCAAGATTGTGCAACATGTTCATGATCAAGTTGCTTGAAATTCATTATATCATTACGGAGAGAGATGATCTTAGCCGGCGGAAAATACTTGGATATATAAGCATCTTTGCACTTATCCCAAGAATCGATACTATTTTTGGGCAAAGAAGAAAATCAAGTTTTTGCGCGATCTCGCAACGAGAAAGGAAAAAAGCTTCAATTTAATCATATCATTATCCACATCTTTCTTCTTTTGTATATCGCAAAGCTCAATGAAGGTATTGAGATGGGATGCGACATCTTCACTAGGAAGGCCGGAGAATTGTTATTTCATAACAAGATTCAGCAAAGCGGCATTGATTTCGTATGACTCCTCACTAGTGGCGGGAGCAATCGGAGTACTAATAAAATCATTATTATTAGTATTCGAGAAGTCACAAAGTTTGGTGTTTTCATTCATGGTGACTTCGGCAAGCAAGCAAGCACACAAGCGAACAAAGAGCAAGCAAGAAAAAGGGCGAACGAAAAAGGCAAACGAAAAAGGCTAATTGTGAAGTGGGGGAGAGGAAAACGAGAGGCAACTGGCAAACAAAGTAAATGCAAGAGATGAGTTTGCGACACTGACTTTGATGAGTTCTTGACTTGATCCTCCCCGGCAACGGCGCCAAAAATTCTTCTGCTATGGCAACAAAAGTCCTTCCCCGGCAACACCAGGAATTCTTCTTGCTACTTCTCTTGCTTGCGTAGGTCTTTCCCTTGAAGAGGAAAGGGTGATGCAGCACAGGAGCAGTAAGTATTTCCCTCAGTTTGAGAACCAAGGTATCAATCCAGTAGGAGAATCTCGTCAAGTCCAGAGGACCTGCGCAAACACAAAAGAGCTTGCACCCAACGCTATAAAGGGGTTGTCAATCCCTTCAAGATTGATTGCCAAGTGAGATCTCAAGGCGGAAAGTGCAACGAAGTAAAAAAGTGTAAGGCTGAAAATATGGTGTGGAGTAGATCCGAGGGCCATAGTGTTCACTAGAGATTTCTCTCAAAATAGCAAATATCACGGTGGGTGAACAAATTACTGTCGAGCAATTGATAGAACCGCACAAAGTCATGACGATATCTAGGGAAATGATCATACATATAGGCATCACGTCCGAGACAAGTAGACCGATACTTTCTGCATCTACTACTATTACTCCACACATCGACCGCTATCCAGCATGCATCTAGTGTATTGATTTCATGACGAACAGAGTAATGCCTTAAGCAAGATGACATGATGTAGAGGGATAAACTCAAACCAATGATGAAAACCCCATCTTTTTACCCTTCATGGCAACAACACGATGCGTGCCTCTCTACCCCTTCTGTCACTGAGTGAGGTCAACGCATGGTATGAACCCAAAACCAAGCACTTCTCCCATTGCAAGAATCATAGATCTAGTTGGCCAAAAAAAACCATAACTCAAAGAGAATTACAAGGATATGAAATCATGCATAAGAAAGATCAGAAGAAACTCAAATAAGATTCATAGATAATGTGATCATAAATCCACAATTCATCGGATCTCAAGAAACACACCGCAAAAGAAGATTACATCGGATAGATCTCCATGAAGATCATGGAGAACTTTGTATTGAAGATCCAAGAGAGAGAAGAAGCCATCTAGTTACTAGTTATGGACCCGTAGGTCTATGGTGAACTACTCACGCATCATCGGAGAGGTCATGGTGTTCATGAAGAAGCCCTCCGTTTCCGAATCCCCCCTCCGGCAGGGCACCAGAACGTGCCCCGGATGGGATCTTGCGGAGACAGAAGCTTGCGGTGGCGGAAAAGTACTTTCGATGATCTCCTGATTTTTTATGGGATTTTAGGGAATATATAGGAGCAAAACCTAGGGCAAAGGAGCCTCATGGAGCCCACAAGCCAGGGGGCGCGGGCCCCCCTAGCCGCACCATGAGGGCTTGTGGGGTCCCTGGTGGCCCCCTGCCCTGATTCTCCGGCTTCCCGATCTTTTTCTGTTCCGGAAAAAAATCTTTTTGGCAGTTTCATTCCGTTTGGACTCCGTTAAAAATCCTCCTTTGAAAGGGGTCAAAAACATGGAAAAAACAGGAACTGGCACTTGGCACTGAGTTAATAAGTTAGTCCCAAAAAATATATAAAAGGCATGCAAAACATCCAAAGTTTGACAAGATAAAAGCATGAAACCATCAAAAATTATAGATACGTTGGAGACGTATCAAACCTCTCGCCTCTCCACCTCGACACCGAGTTAGCCCATCGGTCTAAAATCCTAAGTAGCTGAATCCGTCCGTGGGTGCAAAAGGTACTACAACCTCTTGTTAATGCTAGCCACGTAGTTGACGTGTTCATATGTGGGTTGGACAACCTCATGCATAATTGTGTGGCACTGCAAGGGGGGATACACCTTCATCGTCCAGGCTAATCGCCCCATGCCAATTTACGGTGCCAAGGAGTGATTGTCACACCTGCGCAGCCGCCAAGGCGATGCGACCTTCTACTCATTTGCCATGCCCATCCCACTCAAGTCTGATGTAGCTACCTGTTGGTTAACGTTGCATGGGAAACAAAAAAAAATCCTACGCTCACCAAGATCAATCTAGGAGGTGCACATCTACGAGAGGAGAGATTGTATCTACATACCCTTGTAGATCGCTAAGCGTAAGCGTATATAACGCGGCTGATGTATGTGAACATCTTCGCGATCCAAATCTCAATTCGTTCCGCAATCCCACCATGATCCGTCCTGATCTAGTGCTGAACGGACGACACCTCCGTGTTCAGCACACGCACAGCTTGATGACGTCTCCGCCTCCTTGATCAAGCAAGTGAGGATGGAGTGGTAGATGAGTTCTTCGACAACACGACGGCGTGGTGGTGGCGGTGGTGGTGCTATCCAGGTAGGGCTACGCCCAGCGCTACCGAAACCGTGAACGGAGGAGAAAACGATCTAGGGAGAGAGGGGGGGCCAAGGGTTTCGTGTATGCTCTTGGGGCACCCCTCCCCTCTATATATAGGTGGAGGGTCACGGATAACAGCCCCTCCAAGCCCTGGGGCGCAGCCAAGGGTGGAGGAGGTTGAATCCTAGTCCCCCTCCTTCCCTTCCAAAAAAGGTGGACTTTCCACCTTTCCCAACTGCATGGGCCTTGAGGGACTTGTGCGCTTGGCCAAATAACGCCACAATGTCTACCTTCAGCCCATGCAAACCCTTGGGACGTGGTAGAACTGTTGGTGGATTTCCGGACTCCTCCAAAAGTTTCCAAAACCTTCTAGAAGCTTCCCGATATAGTACCAGAAAAATACAAAACTTATCCACTAGCCAAAATATGACTTCCCATATATAAATCTTTACCTCTAAGCCATTTCGGAGCTCCTCGTGATATCTAAGATCTCATCCGAGACTCCGAACAACATTCGGTTACCATCACACATAACTCACTAATACCAAATCGTCACCGAACCTTAAGTGTGCAGACCCCGCGGGTTCGAGAACTATGCAGACATGACCGATAGACTCTCCAGCCAAACCAATAGCAGGACCTGGATGTCCATATTGGCTCCTACATTTTCTATGAAGATCTTTATCGGTCAAACCACGATGTCAAGGATTCAATCAATCTCGTATACAATTCCCTTTGTCTATCGGTATGTTATTTCCCTGAGATTCGATCGTCGGTATCTCCATACCTAGTTCAATCTCGTTACCGGCAAGTCTCTTTACTCGTTCCATAATACAAGATCATGTGGCTAAATCATTAGTCACATTGCTTGCAAGCTTGTTGTCATGTTGTATTATCGAGTGGGCCCTGGAGATACCTCTCCGTCATACAGAGTGACAAATCCTAGTCTCGATTCACGCCAACCTAGAAAACACCCTCGGAGATACCTCTAGAGCAACTTTATAGTCACCCACTTACGTTGTGATGTTTTATACGCACAAGGCATTCCTCCGGTGTCCGATAGTTGCATGATCTCATGGTCATAGAAACAGATACTTGACATGCAGAAAACAGTAGCAATAAACTCACACGATCAAATGATATTTATAGTTTGAGTCTTGTCCATCACAACATTCTCCTAATGATGTGATCCCTTTATCAAATGACAACTCATGTCTATGGCCAGGAAACATAGACCATCTTTGATCAACGAGCTAGTCCTATGGAGGCTCACTAGGGACAACGTGTTGTCTATGTATCCACACATGTATTTGAGTTCCAATCAATACAATTCTAGCATGGATAATAAACGATTATCATCAACAAGGAAATATAATAATAATCAATTTATTATTGCCTCTAGGGCATATTTCCAGCACTACCAGCATGTATACCCTTCCCACCATTTAGCTTTATGGATTATACAAAAAAAAATTTATGTGTACGCGCTTCGCAACGCGCGATAGGCTTGCGAGCACCATCCTAATCTCCCCGTGATTTTAGTTGTGGGTCCGAGTATCTAATCTCGATCCCTCGCCCCTGATTTTAAGGGCACGGATGGTTGGGCGCCTCTCTAATATCTTTCCCCCTTGATTTTCAGGGATGGGTGTGCAGGTGGAATGTGCTTTCCGTTGCATGCAAATAAAAATGGAAAGGGCAAGCAATGAATCACACAAATGCATTGCCTAATCCGGTCTAAGTGCCTTGTCGGAAACTGCACGCTCCATCGCACGGATTATATTTCAGTCCTAGTGGCCATATACTTAGAGCGACCAAGTTATGCAAAGTCGCAAACCGCACATTCATCATTTAGACCCTTTTTTATTTTCTTTTGTTTTCTTTGGCTATGCATCAAAACCTTGTGTTGCCAACCTCTTTGGATGAAATGGCTTCTTGCTATACACTTGCTAAAATAAATTACAACCAAAGTGGGCGCTTACTTTTTTTAATATTGTTCCCCATGTCAAAGCATCACCCGCTTAGGTTGTAATTAAAGCCCATGTTGGGAGCAATGAGTTATATACTTAATATATTGGAATCATCGGTCGCACAGAATCTGGTTTCACGATCACTTGTCTATGTTATGCATAGTAAATATAGTTGGTTAAACACGTAGATTTGGTATAATCAAAAAGACCAAGTTTGTATCACATTACATTGAATCGATTGAGGTCATACTTGCATAGGACATCATTATCATATATTTCGACTCCTTAAATCTGGAACAAATGGAGCAACCTTGTACAAGGCTTAAGCACATTTGTTCAAAAATACAATTTTCTATGACCTTTTACTACAAAGTGCTTTTAAACCCTTTCAAAATTTTAAAGATCTCATGATGATGAACCCTACGAAAATCATATTTTAACACCAACAACTCCTGGGTGAACTAAGTTGCAGAATACACTAAACGTCATAATGTCCTTCGACAATGAACCAGTAAACATAGCTCTCATAATATATGCTTGAACTATGCATGAACTGGAAGATGAAACATAGCTTCAACGTTTTATATTAAAAATATGAAAGAAAGCCAAGTGGATATTGTTTTTCAAGAATGAAAAAAGATGGTTCTCGCGGATGAAGAAGAAAATTGATTGTGTCCACAAAGAAAGAGATGGTGACATTTTCTTGTTTATTGCTCAGTCGATCAAGGCATCCAACTTTATAGTAAATGACAACATCAACAATCAGATTACGAATATTCTGTACAATCAAACAAGAAGTTTCATTCTGTTTTCTTTATTTTGTGAAAAATTATACCTTGACGTCCCAGATCTAGGAAGCGTTATAATGGAGTGTGAGAAAAAAATGAGCTGAAATATCTATTTTTCTTCTTTCTACATAGCAGGAAGCATGATAATGTAGTGATGAATAGAAATAAAAAATGCCTTCATCACACATATAGATATATGTCAGCTTTGGTGCAAGTAATGTTGGTGCTAGTCTGCTAGTAATTTTTATCCACGAAGTAAGTTATACACATCAAACATTTTCAAGAAAGAATAACAAGTTATTTGGGGAAAGAGCCTATAGAAAATTGTAGAATAATACTTAGTCCTTAATAAGTGTGCAAGTAACACACCCGTGTGTATATAACTTCTCCTAACATATTATTGCATATCATGATGATATGAATCATGTTATGTTCATGAACCCACTTCCGACTATTTCTTTATTGTCATGTAATTTATATCCATCTACTGTGCCACCGATAGCGTTATATAGCATATTGTTTTACCGGTCTACCAATGCCATAATTATCCTAACAAACCAAGGAATAAATTTAGAACTGACAAAATTCAGAAGTGATTATTAGTAGAATAGAAGCAATTATCTTGCGAGAAGCTTCAGCTGCAGCAAATTCAACATAATCAATTTCATGGGGAACAACACAAATATCTAGGTTGTCTAGGCTCATACTCATAATATGGTATTATATTCTAGTTTTGTAGTTGCAAATACATGAAAACTGTTCATCTGACATACAAATATTGTAGCATTAACCTCATGAAGAATGTTACTACACAATAAATATACCTATAATTTGGAATGTTCTGGGATGGCACCACTACATCTATATATTTCCAAAGATATATTTTTTATAGATCAATTGATTCAAGAGCACCCGAATCAAGCCACAAAATTAGATATGCTCATGGAACAAACAACATGAAACTAGTAAATCACTGGTGGTTGATGGATAAATTTTTACGTTTCACAAAATTAGTAACTGTTAGCACTTTTGTCATAAGATCAAATTTATAATAGATCTTTATATTGTCAAATGACCATATACCCAAATTCATCCATACAAGAACATTTTCTAGTGCCCATGAATAAGTTCACTTATTATGGATAAGAATGTCACCATATTGGCAAATCACCAACAACCTGAATCTATTGCAGGCTTTCATGTGTGAAGAACACCATCTATATGTTCACACCGCTGAAATGCAACCATGGGAGCATGGGAAACAATTCTTTTATGCCATTTATTTCGCTGCCATCCTAAGAAAAGAGGAGATCAATATCAAGGGTGACAATCATTCCAAGACAACTTCATTCATGGTAATGTTTCCCAGCGTCAGCCTATTTGAGATTCCTTTTATTTATCGAATTTCCCTTTTATCCACAGAGTGATGAATGTAGCACCCCAAAGGGATATGTTTAACCTCAGATAGGGTAAACCATAAACAAAATGCAAGGATAGTTTCTATGTAAACAAATCGAGTATGGATGTAGATGATCATAATGTGATATCGATACTTTATACATAATTATAAGACAGTGAGACATACAGCAATATCAAGTTCATACAAATATCAGCCTGGTCGAAATTTAATTGAGATCCATAAATGCAAATATAGAGTTCTCAAGTATGTTTGCCAAGAAACCTGCACTTTGGTGCCATCTTTACCAGTCTGCAGGACATCACTATGTTAAACATGCACTGGTATCTAGTATATCTGATAATGAAGTAACGTTAGATACTTTCAGGTTGTTATACATTAGAGGTCTGAGAAAAAACATGGAGATGGCATACCTGAACCATAAGCATCATTAGCCAACTATGTTTGAAGGAAATTCCCAAGAAAAGAAGGTCTAAAGATATTATAGGCGGGTTATGTATTCAAAATGCCATATTTTGTAGAGAAATTCGAGACTGATGTTTGTTGTGTGCTTGAAACAACATCACGCTAGAATTATGCATTGTAGTAACAGCTGTAGCATCTTTCTAATGGTCACTTACTATGCGAATTAACTCTTTTCGATATGGCTTTTCCAATGAAAGATAAAAAAACAAAAAAAAACTACAATGGCATAGAAGAACTACATGATTGTCACCCTTGATGTTGTTTTATGTTCTTTATGAAAAGTATTAGCTACATATGAATAAGAAGAACTACATGAAAAGGTTCACTACTTTATTCAGTAGAAAATACAACAACTTCTCCACACCAAGGAGAGGAAAGAGAATTAAAAACAGTATTAGCTAGATCACAATGCTACTTATGTAATTATAGATAAATTTAATCCACGATAGCCAAGCTAAGAAAAGAACTTTTGACTGAATTAATATTTACGTGAAGCTAAACATATATTTTCTATTAAAAAAATGAAATAACACCATAGTCCTAACCACCAAACATCGTTTTCGAGCAGGAACAATAGGCTAATCTGCACATCAATCCATTCAAGATGTACAAGTGTTCTATACTTGCATATGGTTTCATGCACGACAGCAATGCATATAATATATAGTTGTTTATTTGGGCCTACAAGAGAAACAACAACTAATCGACTCTATGATTTGTATAGTACATTTATAGAGTCCTATTATTTTTAAAATATTAAAAGAAATGTTATAAGCTACTCAAAAAAATCAGGGAAAAGTGTAATAGCAACCTAATGAGAGACGACCTCTAATTCATTAACATGCCATTTCCCGTACTATCAGAAGAGAGCATAAAAATCATAATTGCGCAGCTTTTAGTTTTTTGCCAAAATTTTAGGCAAACCATTTATCTTATTTTGCGCTGGGCATGGAGGGAAACCATTTATCTAGATGTTTGAAAGATGCACCAGTAGGACTCTCACATAAGCTACTTCTCATGGGGCATACCACACTTGAACAGGGTGAAGTCTTGCCAGCGGACACATATGTGGCTAAATGATTGTCCGGTTGCTACTAAAGAATTGATTGACAATAGTATGTTACACTACAAAGAAGGTCTGCAGATATTAGTGCAATGGTGCCAAAAGCCAAACATGCATTTACACGATGAGTCGTTACAACATTAGCTAGAGCCCATAGTTAATTTTGTAACTCAATGCACCAGACAAATAAATGGTGTCTACACACAAATGATTTTAAATGATAATTGAACAAAATATTGCCACTTACTGTCCATAAAAAATATGAATTTCATACTATATTTGCTTCTAAGACAAAACATGAAGTAGAGAGAAAACACAACCTGATATTCAGCAAGGAGATACTTATAAGCCTCATGATCAGCCAGGAGCTCCTTTCCCTCATGTAGTGCACCTACTCCTGGAGCACCAACACAATTTTAATCACAAGACCAACTCATCTCAGCAACCATATGATAATGGATCAGTGCTCACTCACATTTACCAGAGGCAAATCATAGAATCAACAACTACATGCAAAATCCCAAAGCAGATCCTAGCTCACACATTATACATCTTGTCCTAATTGTTACAAGAAGCTGCACATCTGTAATAAAACCGAGATTGAACTCAGTCGCTGCCCACTCAAGCGGCCGGTGGAGAGCACAAGCAATCTAGGAATTTAGGGTGGGGTCGAGTTGGAATAACGGGAGCTTACCCATCTCTTGGACAGGGAGCGTCAACCCATGACGAGGGGCCGCGGTGAGGTGTCGTCGTGGTGGTGCTTCGGGGGCTGTCATGGGTTGTTCTTCTTGCCGCCACCCGTGATGATGCACCAACACTAGTCGTTGTATGTTCTCCTAGGCGGGGCGGTGGGATTGAGACGGATTGGGGGAGCCACGGGCTCTCTTCAGTCATGCCCTGGCCTGGGTTGCGATGGCGCCATCGACGGCAGTCTCGGAGGTCGGCGAATGAGCACAAAGTTAGGCGACGGAGGCCGGGGGCCCGACGATGGTGGCGGCGGCATCCCAAAACCATGCACTAGGATTTCCTAGATAGAGGAAGCAGCTCGACTGAGGGGGAGTGGCGTCGTATTTTTCTATACTTGTGTAGTTTTTAGAGCGACCTGGTGATGGCGACGCGAAAAAAGGATAAAAATGAAGGTGAAGGGAGGAATTGAGGTGAGACAAAAAAAATCATGAAACAAAAGCTACCAACTAAAGATTTGGTAAGATGTGTCATGCGGCATTAATGTGATTAGATGACATATGGTAATGTTAATTAACTTAATTTTGATGACGTATGAAAATATTAATTAAGATGATTGAGCGACACCTGGTAAGATTAATTAATTTAGATTTGATCTTTAAATGTTCATAAAAGATTGTTCGTGATTGATTCTTTCACATAAAGACATTACTAAATAACTTATGATCGCATGAAAATTATGGATCCATTCAGATTTGTTTCTCATTGTGTGGGAGATAAAGCAAAAAATGAGAAAATAGGATGATGGAAGGTGATGCAAAAAAAAATGAGACGAAATAGATGACGGTGGAAGGAGGGACGAAAAAAAAGACAGAGATGGGAGGAGTGACAAATAAAAACCGTGAAAGCCGACTACCAAATCCCTAATTAGGAGTAAAAATTTGTTTGTCATGATTGAGATGTTAATTTCCTTAAAATCCGTTATTTGTTTGCTGAAAATCTATTATTTGTTTGCTAAAACAAATTACACTAGAGAGTGATTAGTTGATTTGAATAAGTTAGAAAGTTAGACTAATATCTAGTATTTGTTTCCTAAAAATCTAATCGTAAAACAAATTATACTAATAAGAGAAATCGGTTGATTTGGATAACTTAGAAAAGTTTAATCTATGATTTATTATACGTTAGGAAAGTCATGATTTATAATAAAGAGTGAAGAAAAAAAATCAACGAAACATGGGGAGGGGATGATGGGAGGAGATGAAAAAAAACATGCGAAAGTGAAAGATGAAAAAGAATCATGCGAAAATTAACCATGGAGGCTAGCCTGTCAACTGAGACATTAGGAGTAAAAATATTCCCAGTATTAACATTTTATGCTGCGGGAAGTACGTGCTTGTTTTTGAAAGTGAAAACCTCAGTTCAAAAGTTACAAAAACATCCGAAAAATTGGTGTGCCCAGCAATTTTTTTATGGGACACTGGTCGTACTAGCAAATCCGAAGTGGGTGAAAATCAAATGGGACGCTGGAATATCTGAAATCTGAATCTGATACGAAGCCCTTGAAGGCACATCATTCACTATTCGTAGTAGCAGTGGTCGACTGGTGGTGTATCCTACTACAAAACAAACATATACTCCATTAACGGAGTGAAGGTGTTAATCGTCCTGCAGTCCATCGAGCACGACAGAGCCGACGAACAGCCCAGCAGAGACGGCCGCGAACAACGTAGCAACGACCGTCTGGACCGTTACGAGCAGGGTGGAGTCGTCCGGCACGAAGACGACCGTGGCTATGGAGGCGACGAGCAGCGGCAGCGACAGCGATGCGAGCACGGCCGGGGACACTGTGGCTGCGCTCTCGACGAGGCTGAGGAGTCCCAGGTCCTCGGCCTTGGAGAGCAGTCCGAGCTTCTCCAGCGAGGAGAGCGTGACGCCGAGCTCCTCCGCCTTGGACAGCAGCCCTGCCTTCTCGACGGTGCTCAGCACCTTGCGCTTCTCCAGCTTCTTGAACACGTCCACCGACGCCTCCTCGCTCCCCTCCGCGAAGATCCCCGCGCCGAACCACTGCTTGGACCACCCATCGTCGTACTTGTTCACCTACAAGACCAAATTTTAAGATACTACTGTAGAATAGATCATGTGGAACTGAACATGGACACGAACTTGAATCTTGGCAAACAAGAGAATTAACAGAGCTAGAGTCACAAGTCCGATTACCTTGTTCTTGGGAGCCATGGCCGTGACCTTGAAGTGCCTTCTCCTTGCGGAGGACGGGAGGCCCCGCTGGGACTGGGGCAGACAGGACGAAGAGCAGCAGCCGGAGATTGCTGCTGATATTGCAGCCATTTCTGCCTCCTCTTCCCCTGCTCCCTTCTTCCTCTAGTGATACGAAACACAGGTTATTTTTTTCACTTGTCTGCTTTCTCGGCTTTTGTTGAACACGAAACTGGAACGTGGCCGCTAGTTAGCAGCGGCTTATCTTTGGGATGGCCCCGAGGGCTACGAGATACAAGCTGAGCCACAAAAAATGTCATGGGGGGAGGGGGATGTGTTACGATGTCAGCGTCGGATCTCCTATCCTCGGTCGTAGAGACACCTCAACCGTAATTCAGGCACCGTTGACCACCACTACCATTTCTTTTTTGACGGCTTGAAAAATAAGCTGCTTGTTTCCAGCTTAAAAAATAAACCATATTTAAAATATGTTAAGACTTTTAAATTAGTTATCCTATAACTAGTTCATAAGCCTTAATAAATATTAGATTCGGTTTATGAGAAAAGACATGAAGGAGGCAACTTATTTTCTAAGTCATTAGACAAAAACTTGTCGTGATGATAGGCCGCATGTTGCTACAGAAATTAGTTGCAATAATGTATTTTAATGAGATTTGGTTATTCATGTTTACATGATGTCTGATTGATAGTATAAAAACTAAAACTAAATTAATGTATATTGAATAATATTGGATGTAAGCTTCAAAGCGAAAGCTCCAGTTATAGGTGGCATAAAAGGGAGCAAGCAAAGGAAGAAGAAGAGCGGGGTACCAAAAAAGGTGCCGGGGGGAAGGAGACTGGGCAACCTAGTGATTCGGGATGAACCTCTCGGTTCAGAAGATATGATACCGGCTATACGTGGATTGAGCTCTCTGAGTTCGTTTGGAACTGCATCTGTATCGTTGGATGGTCATGACTCTGTTCTGGGCAAACGTCAGGTCGATGGGATGCTTGGGTTCGACCTAGTGGCAGATGTTACCAACGCCATGGTGCCCGTCGTTGCTGCTGAGCCGGGTGGAATACAGAAGAAAGGGAAATTGGACAAACATCAATCGGAGGAACAATGCAGCCCTAGGGACAGGGCTCAGGTGGACAGCAAAATGGTGCGTGAGGTGGATATGGAGGCAACCGGCCATGGGGCCGCCGGTGAACTGACGGGGCCATGCGTGGTGCCTCGTCAGGAGCAATGAATTGCCTAACGTGGAACTGTCGGGGCGTTGCCAACAAATCGACAGTTCGTGAACTGGCCGGCCTTGTCCAAAAAGTAAAGGCACGGCTGGTGTTTCTGTGTAAACTAGACAAAAAGCAACAAAAGTACATCGTCTTTGTGGTAGATTGGGTCTGAGGGGTTTTGCTGGAACTGACAGTGAGGGTCTTAGCGGGGGTTTAGCCCTGTTTTGGTGTGAAAAACTATGTGTGGGTGTTAAAGAAGTAAACGAAAGATACATTGATGTGTATATCCGGTCGTCTATGTCGGATCCAGAGTGGAGACTCACATGTGTGTATGGGGAGCCCAGAGTGGAAAACAGACACCGTATGTGGGCCACGATGCAGACTCTGAAAGTGCAATCTGATCTCCCATGGTGTGTTATGGGCGATTTTAATGAAGCAATGTGGTCCTTTGAACATTTGTCAGTGTCACCTCGCGGAGATCAACAAATGCTGGCCTTTAGAGACACATTAGAGGTATGTGGACTTCAGGACTTGGGGTTCTCGGGATTGCCCTTTACATACGATAACAAACAAGAGGGGAGACGGAATGTAAAGGTCCGTCTGGACAGGGTGGTTGCAGACAGTGCTTGGCGTGATATGTTTTTTGATGCGGCGGTATCGCATATGATAAGTGCCTGCTCTAACCACCTACCTGTCATTTTATGCTGCGAAAAAGAGCCTGATAAAACTCGGAGACCATCTCATAAGAAGTATGAGATTGCTTGGGAACGCGAGCCTAGTTTACAAGAGAGAATTGCATCGGGCTGGGCAGAAGCAGGAAGGACGGTGCACCTTGGGGAAGTACGACAAGGGTTGAACCAACTTATGTCCAAGCTACAAGTCTGGAGTAAGGAAAAATTTAGCCATGTCACTCAGGAGCTGGAAAAAAGTAGGTCACGGCTAGAGGTACTCCTTAACATGAATGCAGACAGGAATGAGATTCGGAAGGTAACGGATCATATGAATGAGCTCTTATACAGGGAGGAACTCCTATGGTTGCAGCGGTCTAGGGTGGATTGGTTGAGGGATGTGTAGGGGAACGTTGCATGGGAAACAAAAAATTTCGTACGCGCACGAAGACCTATCATGGTGATGTCCATCTACGAGAGGGGATATTCGATCTACGTACCCTTGTAGATCGCACAGCAGAAGCGTTAAGAAACGCGGTTGATGTAGTGGAACGTCCTCATGTCCCTCGATCCGCCCCGCGAACCGTCCCACGATCTAGTGCCGAACGGACGGCACCTCCGCGTTCAGCACACGTACAACTCGACGATGATCTCGGCCTTCTTGATCCAGCAAGAGAGACGGAGAGGTAGATGAGTTCTCCGGCAGCGTGACGGCGCTCCGGAGGTTGGTGGTCATCTAATCTCAGCAGGGCTCCGCCCGAACTCCGCAGAAACGCAATCTAGAGGTAAAACCGTGGAGGTATGTAGTCGGGCTGCCGTGGCAAAAAGTTGTCTCAAACCAGCCCTAAAACCTCCGTATATATAGGTGGGAGAGGGGGGGCCTTGCCTTGGGGCTCAAGGAGCCCCAAGGGGTTCGGCCGAGCCAAGGGGGGGAGTCCTCCCCTTCCAAACCGAATCCAACTAGGTTTGGAAGGTGGAGTCCTTCCCCTTTTTCCCACCTCCTTTTTTTTTCTTTTCTCTTTGATTTTCTTCCTATAGCGCATAGGGCCTTCTTGGGCTGTCCCACCAGCCCACCAAGGGCTGGTGCACCACCCCCAAGGCCTATGGGCTTCCCCGGTGGGTTGCCCCCCCCCCCCGGTAAACACCCGGAACACATTCATCATTCCCGGTACATTCCCGGTAACTCCGAAAACCTTCCGGTGATCAAATGAGGTCATCCTATATATCAATCTTCGTTTCCGGACCATTCCGGAAACCCTCGTGACGTCCGTGATCTCATCCGGGACTCCGAACAACATTCGGTAACCAACCGTATAACTCAAATACGCATAAAACAACGTCTAACCTTAAGTGTCAAGACCCTGCGGGTTCCAGAACTATGCAGACATGACCCGAGTGACTCCTCGGTCAATATCCAATAGCGGGACCTGGATGCCCATATTGGATCCCACATATTCTACGAAGATCTTATCGTGTGAACCTCAGTGCCAAGGATTCATATAATCCCGTATGTCATTCCCTTTGTCCTTCGGTATGTTACTTGCCCGAGATTAGATCGTCAGTATCCGCATACCTATTTCAATCTCGTTTACCGGCAAGTCTCTTTACTCGTTCCGTAATACAAGATCCCGCAACTTACACTAAGTCACTTTGCTTGCAAGGCTTGTGTGTGATGTTGTATTACCGAGTGGACCCCGAGATACCTCTCCGTCACACGGAGTGACAAATCCGAGTCTCGATCCATACTAACTCAACGAACACCTTCGGAGATACCTGTAGAGCATCTTTATAGTCACCTAGTTACGTTGCGACGTTTGATACACACAAAGCATTCCTCCGGTGTCATTAAGTTATATGATCTCATGGTCATAGGAACAAATACTTGACACGCAGGAAACAGTAGCAACAAAATGAAACGATCAACATGCTACGTCTATTAGTTTGGGTCTAGTCCATCACGTGATTCTCCTAATGACGTGATCCAGTTATCAAGCAACAACACTTTGTTCATAATCAGAAGACCCTGACTATCTTTGATCAACTGGCTAGCCAACTAGAGGCTTGCTAGGGACAGTGTTTTGTCTATGTATTCACACATGTAAAAAAGTCTTCATTCAATACAATTATAGCATGGATAATAAACGATTATCTTGATACAGGAATTATAATAATAACTATATTTATTATTGCCTCTAGGGCATAATTCCAATAGGATGGCGATCAGAACACTAAATTCTTTCACCGGAAAGCAGTCTGGCGTGCACGCAAGAACCGAGTAAAAAACCTAGTGGATGGTTATGAGTAACATGGTTAACTCTTATTTCCAGCAGCTATTTATAGCTGAGGATAACCTGATAAGGGAACCCCTGGTAAACCTCTTTGAACCCAAAGTGTCCCAAGAAATGAATAACTGCTTGTGCAAGGAGTTCACGGATCAGGAAATATCTGATAGCTTGTTCCAAATAGGACCCCTCAAAGCCCCGAAAAAGGATGGTTTTCCGGCGAGATTTTTTCAGAAAAATTGGGCAGTTATGAAGGTCGATATTATTGCTGCAGTGAAGAGCTTCTTCAGTATAGGGGTGATGCCCCAGGATGTCAATGAGACGATCATTGTGTTAATCCCGAAGGTAGCTGACCCTAATCGGCTGGTGGACTTCCGGCCCTCAGCTTATGTAATGTGATATATAAGATTGTGGCTAAGTGTCTGGTCAATCGGCTGCGTCCTATACTGGATGAGATCATCTCACCTGCTCAGAGCGCCTTCGTCCCAAGTAGGATGATCACCGACAATGCTCTGTTGGCCTTCGAGTGTTTACATTTTATGCACCAAGAGAAAAACCCAGATAATAGCTTTTTTGCTTATAAGCTCGACTTATCAAAGGCATATGATCATGTCTACTGGTGTTTCTTGCGGCAAGCAATGGAAAAGTTGGGCTTCTCTAATCAATGGATACAGTGGATAATGGCTTGCGTTACCTCGGTGAAATATTCTGTCAAGTTCAATGGTGCTATCTTGGACTCCTTTACACCATCTTGGGGGCTACGCCAAGGTGATCCTTTATCCCCATTCCTCTTCCTGTTTGTTGCTGACGGCCTATCTGCTCTACTCAGGCAAGGGGTAGCTTCCAATAATATTGCACCAGTTAAAGTTTGTCGAAGGGCTCCTGGAGTGTCCCACCTTTTGTTTGCGGATGATACCTTGCTCTTCTTTAAAGCAAATCAAGACCAAGCTTTGTTTGTTAAAGGTGTAATCCAAAGCTATGCACTAGCTACCGGGCAGGTTATCAACACCCAGAAGTGTTCTATCCAGTTTAGTGATCCATGCGCAGAAGATATTCAACTCCAAGTGCGCCCGACCCTTGATGTTGAAAAAGAAGAGTTTGAAGGGAAATACTTGGGGCTGCCAACACCTGATGGTAGGATGAACCGGGGCAAGTTTCAAAAATTACAAGAAAGCCTAACAAAGCGTATATTTGAATGGGACGACACTCTTTCTCAAGCTGGGAAAGAGACTATGATTAAATCTCTTGCCTAGGGGATTCCCACATACATAATGGGGGTGTTCAAACTGCCTGACTCTGTCTGCGAGGACCTCTCTCGCCTAGTCCGAAACTTTTGGTGGGGAGCCAAAAATGGCAAGAGAAAAACACACTGGAAAGCTTGGGATAAAGTCTGTGAACCAAAGAGTAGAGGGGGACTTGGATTCCGAGATTTCCGGCTGTTCAATCAAGCACTTTTGGCGAGGCAAGCATGGAGGCTTCTAACCAGACCAGACTCCTTATGTGCACAGGTAATCAAGGCGAAATATTACCCCAACGGAGCCCTGGAAGACACGGTGTTTACAGGGAACGTCGTGGCAAGCAATCACCTATGGATTGGAACTGCTTAAAAAGGGTCTCATCTGGCGCGTTGGTAATGGTGAACAGATACGGATTTGGAGAGATCCATGGATCCCTCGACCCCATTCTTATCGCTCTATCTCAATCAGAGGAAATTGCCGCCTACGGAGGGTGTCTGAGCTGATGGATGAATATGGACGCTGGAACATGGAGAGTCTCAACTGTTACTTCGCACTAGTAGATGTCCACGCTATTAGTGCGATCAAGGCTTCCCCAAACCGGATTGTGAATGATCTTGCATGGGCTCCAGACCCTAAAGGTGTGTTCTTGGTCCGTACGGCTTACCACCTTGCTCATGACAAAAAATACAGATCATCTATGACTTCGTCGAGTAGGGTACCTGATGGTACTCGGTCCATCTGGAAACCACTATGGGGGTGCCAGGCTCCCCCCGAAGGTGAGAGTTTTTGCTTGGAGGGTTGCTACGAACTGCCTTGCTACTGCTACTAATCTGAAACGCCGGAATATTGGGGTGACGGATACCTGTGTGATTTGTGGAATGGAGCGAGAGGACACTTTCCATGCACTCTGTAGGTGCCCGATCGCCCAACGTCTATGGAGGGACATGGAGAAATCATGGCGGATGCCGAAGCTAGAGGCGGTATGGAACACTGGTGCGGAATGGCTACTCCACCTTCTTGACCAGTGCATGCCTGAGGAGCGCCTACCTATGCTGATGACCCTGTGGCGAAGTTGGCATGTCCACAACAAACTGACCCATGGCAAAAAGGCCCCGCCTGTTGAAACTTCCACTCGATTTCTGTCCAGTTACATTGAAACCTTGTTGTGTTTAAAGCAGTATCCTAGTGCTGACATCGCCAAAGGGAAGATGGTGACCTCCCACCAGGGGAAACCTATAACAGATCAAGAGGAGAACAAGAACACCAATGTGCTGGAAGAAAGATGGCTTCAACCACGTCGGGGATGGACAAAACTGAACGTGGACGGGGCTTTTAACACCGAGAATCATACTGGCAGTGCAGGCATGATCCTCCGTGGCGAGGGAGGCCATGTGATATTCTCCTCCCGCCGATACCTCCGCTCCTGCTCCTATGCACTTGAAGTGGAGCTGGCGACTTGTATGGAGGGGATAGCCATTACGAGAGCTTGGAGTGAACTGCCGATGATCATTGAGACAGACTGCTTGACTGCGGCTCGGATGATTATGTTGGGGAACGTCGCATGGGAAACAAAAATTTTCCTACGCGCACGAAGACCTATCATGGTGATGTCCATCTACGAGAGGGGATGAGTGATCTACGTACCCTTGTAGACCGTACAGCAGAAGCGTTAGAGAACGCGGTTGATGTAGTGGAACATCCTCACGTCCCTCGATCCGCCCCGCGAACAATCCCGCGATCAGTCCCACGATCTAGTACCGAACGGACGGCACCTCCGCGTTCAGCACACGTACAGCTCGACGATGATCTCGGCCTTCTTGATCCAGCAAGAGAGACGGAGAGGTAGAAGAGTTCTCCGGCAGCGTGACGGCGCTCCGGAGGTTGGTGATGACCTTGTCTCAGCAGGGCTCCGCCCGAGCTCCGCAGAAACGCGATCTAGAGGAAAAACCGTGGAGGTATGTGGTCCGGCTGCCGTGGAAAAGTCGTCTCAAATCAGCCCAAAAACCTCCGTATATATAGGTGGGAGGGAGGGGCCTTGCCTTGGGGCTCAAGGAGCCCCAAGGGGGTCGGCCGAGTCCAAGGGGGAGGACTCTCCCCCCCCCCAAACCGAGTTGGACTAGGTTTGGTGGGAGGGAGTCCCCCTTCCTTCCCACCTCCTTTTTTCTTTCTTTCTCTCTTGATTTTCTTCTCCTTGGCGCATAGGGCACTTGTGGGCTGTCCCACCAGCCCACTAAGGGCTGGTGGGTCTCCCCCAAGGCCTATGGGCTTCCCCGGGGTGGGTTGCCCCCCCGGTGAACTCCCGGAACCCATTCGTCATTCCCGGTAAATTCCCGGTAACTCCGAAAACCTTCCGGTAATCAAATGAGGTCATCCTATATATCAATCTTCGTTTCCGGACCATTCCGGAAACCCTCGTGACGTCCGAGATCTCATCCGGGACTCCTAACAACATTCTGTAACCAACCATATAACTCAAATACGCATAAAACAACGTCGAACCTTAAGTGTGCAGACCCTGCGGGTTCGAGAACTATGTAGACATGACCCGAGAGACTCCTCGGTCAATATCCAATAGCGGGACCTGGATGCCCATATTGGATCCTACATATTCTACGAAGATCTTATCGTTTGAACCTCAGTGCCAAGGATTCGTATAATCCCGTATGTCATTCCCTTTGTCCTTCGGTATGTTACTTGCCCGAGATTCGATCGTCAGTATCCGCATACCTATTTCAATCTCGTTTACCGGCAAGTCTCTTTACTCGTTCTGTAATACAAGATCCCGCAACTTACACTAAGTTACATTTCTTGCAAGGCTTGTGTGTGATGTTGTATTACCGAGTGGGCCCCGAGATACCTCTCCGTCACACGGAGTGACAAATCCCAGTCTTGATCCATACTAACTCAACTAACACCTTCGGAGATACCTGTAGAGCATCTTTATAGTCACCCAGTTACGTTGCGACGTTTGATACACACAAAGCATTCCTCCGGTGTCAGTGAGTTATATGATCTCATGGTCATAGGAATAAATACTTGACACGCAGAAAACAGTAGCAACAAAATGACACGATCAACATGCTACGTCCATTAGTTTGGGTCTAGTCCATCACGTGATTCTCCCAATGACGTGATCCAGTTATCAAGCAACAACACCTTGTTCATAATTAGAAGACACTGACTATCATTGACCAACTGGCTAGCCAACTAGAGGCATGCTAGGGACAGTGTTTTGTCTATGTATCCACACATATAAATGAGTCTTCATTCAATACAATTATAGCATTGATAATAAACTATTATCTTGATACAGGAATTATAATAATAACTATATTTATTATTGCCTCTAGGGCATAATTCCAACAGTCTCCCACTTGCACTAGAGTCAATAATCTAGCCCTCACATCACCATGTGAATTACATTGTAATAAATCTAACACCCATACAGTTCTGGTGTCGATCATGTTTTGGCCGTGGAAGAGGTTTAGTCAGCGGGTCTGCTACATTCAGATCCGTGTGCACTTTGCATATATTTACGTCCTCTTCCTCGACGTAGTCGTGGATGAGGTTGAAGCGTCGTTTGATGTGTCTGGTCTTCTTGTGAAACCGTGGTTCCTTTGCTAAGGCAATGGCACCCGTGTTGTCACAGAACAAGGTTATTGGATCCAGTGCACTTGGCACCACTCCAAGATCCGTCATGAACTGCTTCATCCAGACACCCTCCTTAGCCGCCTCCGAGGCAGCCATGTACTCCGCTTCACATGTAGAATCTTCTACGACGCTTTGCTTGGAACTGCACCAGCTTACTGCACCCCCATTAAAATAAATACGTATCCGGTTTGCGACTTAGAGTCGTCCGGATCTGTGTCAAAGCTTGCATCGACGTAACCTTTTACGGCGAGCTCTTCGTCACCTCCATATACGAGAAACATCTCCTTAGTCCTTTTCAGGTACTTCAGGATATTCTTGACCGCTGTCCAGTGATCCACTCCTGGATTACTCTGGAACCTACCTGCCATACTTATGGCCAGGCTAACATCCGGTCTAGTGCACAACATTGCATACATGATAGAACCTATGGCTGAAGCATAGGGGACGGAGCGCATATGCTCTCTATCTTCATCAGTTGCTGGGCACTGAGTCTTACTCAATCTTGTACCTTGTAAAACTGGCAAGAACCCTTTCTTGGACTGTTCCATTTTGAACTTCTTCAAAACTTTATCAAGGTATGTGCTTTGTGAAAGTCCTATCAGGCGTTTTGATCTATCCCTATAGATCTTAATGCCTAGAATGTAAGCAGCTTCTCCAAGGTCCTTCATAGAGAAACTTTTATTCAAGTAACCTTTTATGCTCTCCAAAAGCTCTACCTTGTTTCCAATCAGTAATATGTCATCCACATATAATACTAGAAACGCCACAGAGCTCCCACTCACTTTCTTGTAAATACAAGATTCTCCAACCACTTGTATAAACCCAAATGCCTTGATCACCTCATCAAAGCGTTTGTTCCAACTCCGAGATGCTTGTACCAGTCCATAAATGGATCGCTGGAGCTTGCACACCTTGTTAGCATTCTTAGGATCGACAAAACCTTCGGGTTGCATCATATACAACTCTTCCTTAAGGAAACCGTTAAGGAACGCCGTTTTGACATCCATCTGCCAGATTTCATAATAAAAAATGCAGCTATTGCTAACATGATTCTGACGGACTTAAGCATCGCTACGGGTGAGAAAGTCTCATCGTAGTCAACTCCTGGAACTTGTGAAAAACCCTTTGCCACAAGTCGAGCTTTATAAACGGTCACATTACCGTCAGCGTCCGTCTTCTTCTTAAAGATCCATTTGTTCCGAATAGCCTTGCGGCCCTCAGGTAGTATCTCCAAAGTCCACACTTTGTTCTCATACATGGATCCTATCTCGGACTTCATGGCTTCTAGCCATTTGTTGGAATCTGGGCCCACCATTGCTTCTTCATAATTTGCAGGTTCATTGTTGTCCAACAATATGATTGATAAGACGGGATTACCGTACCACTCTGGAGCAGCGCGTGATCTCGTCGACCTGTGTGGTTCAACAGAAACTTGAACTAGAGTTTCATGATCATCATCATTAACTTCCTCCTCAACCGACGTCGCAACGACAGAGGTTTCCCCTTGCCCTGCGCCACCATCCAGAGGGATGAGAGGTTCGACAACCTCGTCAAGTTCTATCTTCCTCCCACTCAATTCTCTCGAGAGAAACTCCTTCTCGAGAAAAGCTCCATTTTTAGCAACAAACACTTTGCCCTCGGATTTGAGATAGAAGGAGTACCCAACTGTCTCTTTTGGGTAACCTATGAAGACGCACTTTTCCGCTTTGGGTTCCAGCTTTTCAGGCTGAAGCTTTTTGACATAAGCATCACATCCCAAACTTTAAGAAACGACAACTTTGGCCTTTTGCCATACCACAGTTCGTATGGTGTCGTCTCAACGGATTTTGATGGTGCCCTATTTAAAGTGAATGCAACTGTTTCTAATGCATAACCCCAAAATGATAACGGCAAATCAGTAAGAGACATCATAGATCGCACCATCTCTAATAGAGTACGATTACGACGTTCGGACACACCATTACGCTGTGGTGTTCCAGGCGGTGTCAACTGTGAAACAATTCCACATTTTCTTAAGTGATCACCAAACTCGAAACTCAGATATTCACCCCCACGATCAGACCGTAGGAACTTGATCTTCTTGTTATGATGATTTTCCACTTCACTCTGAAATTGCTTGAACTTTTCAAATGTTTCAGACTTGTGCTTCATCAAGTAGACATAACCATACCTACTCAAATCGTCAGTGAAGGTGAGAAAATAACGATATCCGCCGCGTGCCTCCACGCTCATTGGACCACACACATCGGTATGTATGATTTCCAATAAGTCACTTGCACGCTCCATTGTTCCGGAGAACGGAGTCTTAGTCATCTTGCCCATGAGGCATGGTTCGCACGTGTCAAGTGAATCAAAGTCAAGTGACTCCAAAAGTCCATCAGCATGGAGTTTCTTCATGCGCTTTACACCAATATGACCCAAGCGGCAGTGCCACAAAAATATGGCGCTATCATTGTTTACTCTAACTCTTTTGGTCTCAATGTTATGTATATGCGTATCACTATCAAGATTCAATATGAACAATCCTCTCACATTCGGTGCATGACCATAAAAGATGTTACTCATAGAAATAGAACAACCATTATTCTCAGACTTAAAAGAGTAACCGTCTCGCAATAAACAAGATCCAGATATAATGTTCATGCTCAACGCAGGCACTAGATAACAATGATTTAAGTTCATCACTAATCCCGATGGTATCTGAAGTGACACTGTGCCGATGGCGATTGCATCAACCTTGGAACCATTTCCTACGCGCATCGTCACTTCGTCTTTCGCCAGCCTTCGTCTATTCCGCAGTTCCTGCTTCGAGTTGCAAATATGAGCAACAGAACTGGTATCGAATACCCAGGCACTACTACGAGAGCCGGTTAAGTACACATCAATAACATGTATATCAAATATACCTGATTTTTCTTTGCCCGCCTTCTTATCTGCCAGATACTTGGGGCAATTGCGCTTCCAGTGACCCATACCCTTCAATAGAAGCACTCTGTTTCAGGCTTAGGTCCAGCCTTGTGTTTCTTCGGCGGATTGGCAACAGGCTTGCCGCTCTTCTTCGAATTGCCCTTCTTGCCTTTGCCGTTTCTCTTGAAACTAGTGGTCTTGCTCACCATCAACACTTGATGCTCTTTACGGAGTTCAGACTCTACGACTTTCAGCATCGCAAACAACTCGCCAGGAGACTTGTTCATCCCTTGCATGTTGTAGTTCAACACAAAGCCTTTATAGCTTGGCGGCAGTGATTGAAGGATTCTATCAGTGATAGCTTCTTGCGGGAGTTCAATCCCCAGCTCAGCCAGACGGTTTGAGTACCCAGACATTTTGAGCACATGTTCACTGACAGACGAGTTTTCCTCCATCTTGCAAGCATAGAATTTATCGGAGGTCTCATACCTCTCGATCCGGGCGTTCTTCTGAAAGATAAACTCCAACTCCTGGAACATCTCAAATGCTCCATGACGCTCAAAGCGACGTTGAAGTCCCGGTTCTAAGCCATACAAGACTGCACATTGAACTATTGAGTAGTCCTCCTTACGTGCTAACTAAGCGTTCTTAACATCCTGATCAGCCGTAGCGGGTGGTTCATCTCCTAGCGCAGCATTAAGGACATAATCCTTCTTCCCAGCTTGTAAGACTAGCTTAAGATTACGAGCCGAGTCTACAAAGTTGCTTCCATCATCTTTCAACTTAGCTTTCTCTAGGAACGTATTAAAATTCAGGATGACTGTCGCGTGAGCCATGATCTACAACACAAATATATTCAAAGTGGACTTAGACTATGTTCAAGATAATTAGAGTTTAACTTAATCAAATTATATGCTAAACTCCCACTCAAAAAGTACATCTCTCTAGTCATTTGAGTGGTTCATGATCCACTTATACTATCCCAAGTCCGATCATCACGTGAGTTGAGTATAGTTTCAGTGGTAAGCATCCCTATGCTAATCATATCATCTATATGATTCATGATCGACCTTTCGGTCTCATGTGTTCCGAGGCCATGTCTGCACATGCTAGGCTCGTCAAGCTTAACCCGAGTGTTCCGCGTGCGCAACTGTTTTGCACCCGTTGTATGTGAACATTGAGTCTATCACACCCGATCATCACGTGGTGTCTCGAAACGACGAACTGTAGCAACGGTGCACAGTCGGGGAGAACACAATTTTGTCTTGAAATTTTAGTGAGATATCACCTCATAATGCTACCGTCGTTCTAAGCAAAATAAGGTGCATAATAGGATTAACATCACATGCAATTCATAAGTGACATGATATGGCCATCATCACGTGCTTCTTGATCTCCATCACCAAAGCACCGGCACGATCTTCTTGTCACCGGCGCCACACCATGATCATCCATCAACGTGTTGCCATCGGGGTTGTCGTGCTACTTATGCTATTACTACTAAAGCTACATC
This sequence comes from Hordeum vulgare subsp. vulgare, assembly GCF_904849725.1. Classification (NCBI taxonomy): domain Eukaryota; kingdom Viridiplantae; phylum Streptophyta; class Magnoliopsida; order Poales; family Poaceae; genus Hordeum; species Hordeum vulgare. Next base: position 337,351,070 of record NC_058520.1, on the reverse strand, counting down.
CTAGCAAAATAGTAAACGCATCTGCAAGCACAAACGTTAGTTTAAAGACAACCCTATGGCTCCTGCCGGTTGCCGTACCATCGACGTGCAAGTCGATATTTCTATTACAACATGATCATCTCATACATCCAATATATCACATCACATCGTTGGCCATATCACATCATAATCATACCCTGCAAAAACAAGTTAGACGTCCTGTAATTTTGTTGTTGCATGTTTTACGTGGTGACCAAGGGTATCTAGTAGGATCGCATCTTACTTACGCAAACACCACAACGGAGATATATGAGTTGCTATTTAACCTCATCCAAGGACCTCCTCGGTCAAATACGATTCAACTAAAGTTGGAGAAACCGACACTTGCCAGTCATCTTTGAGCAAAGGGGGTTACTCGTAACGATGAAACCAGTCTCTCGTAAGCGTACGAGTAATGTCGGTCCAAGCCGCTTCAATCCAACAATACCGGGAATCAAGAAAAGACTAAGGAGGGCAGCAAAACGCACATCACCGCCCACAAAAACTTTTGTGTTCTACTCGAGAAGACATCTACGCATGAACCTAGCTCATGATGCCACTATTGGGGAACCTCGCATGGGAAACAAAAATTTTCCTACGCGCACGAAGACCTATCATGGTGATGTCCATCTACGAGAGGGGATGAGTGATCTACGTACCCTTGTAGACCATACAGCAGAAGCGTTAGAGAACGCGGTTGATGTAGTGGAACGTCCTCACGTCCCTCGATCCGCCCCGCGAACAATCCCGCGATCAGTCCCACGATCTAGTACCGAACGGACGGCACCTCCGCGTTCAGCACACGTACAGCTCGACGATGATCTCGGCCTTCTTGATCCAGCAAGAGAGACGGAGAGGTAGAAGAGTTCTGTGGAAGCGTGACGGCGCTTCGGAGGTTGGTGATGACCTTGTCTCAGCAGGGCTCCGCCCGAGCTCCGCAAAAACGCGATCTAGAGAAAAAACCGTGGAGGTATGTGGTCGGGCTGCCGTGGAAAAGGCGTCTCAAATCAGCACTAAAACCTCCGTATATATAGGTGGGAGGGAAGGGCCTTGCCTTGGGGCTCAAGGAGCCCCAAGGGGGTTGGCCAAGTCCAAGGGGGAGGACTCTCCCCCCCAAACCGAGTTCGACTAGGTTTGGTGGGAGGGAGTCCCCCTTCCTTCCCACCTCCTCCTTTTTTTTTCTTTCTCTCTTGATTTTCTTCTCCTTGGCGCATAGGGCACTTGTGGGCTGTCCCACCAGCCCACTAAGGGCTGGTGGGTCTCCCCCAAGGCCTATGGGCTTCCCCGGGGTGGGTTGCCCCCCCCCCCGGTGAACTCCCGGAACCCATTCGTCATTCCCGGTAACTCCGAAAACCTTCCGGTAATCAAATGAGGTCATCCTATATATCAATCTTCGTTTCCGGACCATTCCGGAAACCCTCGTGACGTCCGAGATCTCATCCGGGACTCCGAACAACATTCGGTAACCAACCATATAACTCAAATACGCATAAAACAACGTCGAACCTTAAGTGTGCAGACCCTGCGGGTTCGAGAACTATGTAGACATGACCCGAGAGACTCCTCGGTCAATATCCAATAGCGGGACCTGGATGCCCATATTGGATCCTACATATTCTACGAAGATCTCATCGTTTGAACCTCAGTGCCAAGGATTCGTATAATCTCGTATGTCATTCCCTTTGTCGTTCGGTATGTTACTTGCCCGAGATTCGATCGTCAGTATCCGCATACCTATTTCAATCTCGTTTACCGGCAAGTCTCTTTACTCGTTTCGTAATACAAGATCCCGCAACTTACACTAAGTTACATTGCTTGCAAGGCTTGTGTGTGATGTTGTATTACCGAGTGGGCCCCGAGATACCTCTCCGTCACACGGAGTGACAAATCCCAGTCTTGATCCATACTAACTCAACTAACACCTTCGGAGATACCTGTAGAGCATCTTTATAGTCACCCAGTTACGTTGCGACGTTTGATACACACAAAGCATTCCTCCGGTGTCAGTGAGTTATATGATCTCATGGTCATAGGAATAAATACTTGACACACAGAAAACAGTAGCAACAAAATGACACGATCAACATGCTACGTCTATTAGTTTGGGTCTAGTCCATCACGTGATTCTCCCAATGACGTGATCCAGTTATCAAGCAACAACACCTTGTTCATAACCAGAAGACACTGACTATCATTGACCAACTGGCTAGCCAACTAGAGACATGCTAGGGACAGTGTTTTGTCTATGTATCCACACATATAAATGAGTCTTCATTCAATACAATTATAGCATGGATAATAAACTATTATCTTGATACAGGAATTATAATAATAACTATATTTATTATTGCCTCTAGGGCATAATTCCAACAGATTATCCAAGATGGCATGAACAGACCAACGTGTGCAACCATGGTTACGCAGATCCAGCGGAACCTAGAAGAGGTGGGAGAACATGTGATATCACATGTGGTAAGAAGTAGGAACAAGACCACCGATGCTCTTGCCCACATCGGACATGTAAAACAGCGTACAACTGTGTGGCTGCGTGGTATTCCGAAGGAGGTTGATGCCATATGTAAGAAAGACTCCTTTGATTAATCAATGAAATCTTTTCATTCACAAAAAAAAGAATAATATTGGATAATGTATAGATGTAAATTTAGTTGGGTATAAATAGCATCAAAAAATGAAATGGCTAAAATCTTTTTCCATGTGTCCGACCCATGAAGACCAGAGTCCGATGAACCCATCTCACATGGTCTGCGGTAGCTTCTCGCAAACATGGACAACTAGTCTACGTATTTAATGATGCGTTTGGTTACATGCATCATTTTTTAGCATTTTACATACTTGTCTCAGTTGGGCATGTTTGAGCTGATGAGGCAAAAAAATTAACATATTGTTGGTTGCCTGCATTGCATCAAGGCCCAGATAAGGACATGTTGTATGGTTGCTTGGGTTCGTGCCTCGGGGGTGACCAGATGCAACACACAACTGTTTGGTTGCGTGCTAGTAGTTGTTCCGTTCACCCCTTTCAAATATGGTGATTGATGGTGTTTTAAAGAAGGGGGTACTAACCACGTCGGCCCCCAAGATGGCCTGGGCCAAGGACCCTCAAACTATTAACCAACTGGGTCATGTTTAGTGGGGCCCATGACGTATTCAAGACGAAATCTTTTGTAGACTTGGCGCACAGTACAAGGCACGATGTAATTCTTGGCATGTTTATCCCTAAGGTAATCGACCTAGTTGTAAGCCTAGGTACTCCCGGTGTCTATATAAGTCGAGGAGTATTAGCCTGTAGAGGTAGATTCACACATATGATCTCGAGGTAGATGAGCATGTACTTCGCATCCCATCCACAATTAATACTATACAAGTAGGACGTAGGATTTTACCTCTTCGGGAGGGCCTCAACCTGGGTAAACATGGTGTCTCTTGTTCGTTGTGTTACCATTGTAGCAAGATCACCAACTCGGGACAGCCTACCCAACATCTGCCGGATTTAACTCCATCATTGGTAAAGCAGGTCCCTCTGTGTGGTCAAAGTGTCTCCATGGTCTCACCATTCGACGATTTGATCTACACAAGAGCAAATCTTGCATTGGAACACCTTCACTTTGGCTTAACCGAATCACCGGATAAAATCAAGACTCCAACCCCTCACCAAGACATCAATCTTGGCGACACCGTTCATGCGGACATGCCCTCTCCCACAACCCCTAGATCTGGTAGAAGCAGGGTACCTCCATCCAAATGTCGATCTCGTACCACACATGGGATAAAAATTGTGCATCATCGGTCCAATCCTGGAGCTTGGATCCGATGAGGCGCTACGGTGGCCACGTCTTCCCGGCATCTTCAGCAGTACTGATGCGGACGATAGACTAACCTCGAGTGGATCTGCCTCGGAGGCCGATGTTAGATCGTACTAGCACAAATGCATGTGCGTTGCATCGGGTTAGATAGTCGATATTTGAATCATGAATTTTGTATTTGTAAAGTCCCATCCTCACCCTCCCTCGACATCTACTTCAGCGCCACACCGCCATCGAAGTGCTAGTCGAGATGCAAACATATGAACTTTCATTCAAATGGAGTGAAACTCCACACAGATTGGTCATATACTTACCAGAAGACCATCATCATAAGTTTACTTATTTAATCTCTGCAAAGAACATGAAGCAATTGTGTATATCGACCAAAGAAACACCATTATGATAATAATGACTCCTCAGTCGGTCTTGAAGAATATTTTCCAGTTCATCCTATCCTCTGAAGAAACATATATATGGACTGAGTTATCCAACAGATATTTAATTGCATGAAGCATGTACACACCTATGCGTAGCAGGGGTGTGTCCAGAAACAGAGAACAAACCATTGTAGCTACTAATACATATAGAAACTTCCCAAGCAGAAGAAAACTGAAAGATACTAATAAAAACACTTTTTCCTTATAGAAACTTCCCAAGCGAAAGAAAATGAAAAATAATTGCGTGAGAATCAACGCCGTCAGCGTGGAACTACGTACAGTCAAGAACAGTGTCGGCCGTCTCGCGCCGTGGCGGCAGGGCCCGCCTGCTGCAGCCCGTTCCGTGGCGTCGTTGGCTGAAACGGGATTCCCTGCCGGTCGCCTCGTCCGGTGGCAGTAGGCCCGAGCCGCCTTGCCTAGTGGCGGCACGTGACACGCCTGCCGTGAGGGGTGGGGGCTTTTCTTGTAAATTCCTAGTGCATATTGTCCTTTTCAACAATTGAACTCAGCATGTGGTCCTTTTGGACAAGAATTCCCCGTGGCACCTCCCCGCGGCAACAGGTGCCACGTGTCAGCTGCCAGACCTTCCGTCACGGTAGTCCTGACAATACCACTCACATGTGGTCCTTTGTGTCAAAAGCAATCGTTATGTTGTCTTTTATGCCAAAAAAATAAATTTTTTTTAAAAGGACCCGTATCGAACACATTTGTTAGAAAAGACCACCTACAGAACATATTATCAAAAAAGACCCCCTCCTAGTTGACGGCAGGTGCGCTAGGTGACACGTGTCACCTCCCGCCACGGGCAGCGGTGGCCGGCACCTGCCGCCGATACGCGAGGCGGCCAACCTCTTTCCCTGCTTCGGCCAAGTAACTTTTCCTGTTTCTTTTTGCTGCAAGCCTCTTTCCTTGCTTCGGCTTTTTGCTGCTGGTCGTTGCTTTTTGATGCTGGCCGCCTCGCGTATTGGCGGCAGGTCCCGGCCGCCGCTGCGTGTGGCGGTAGGTGACAAGTGTCACCTGGCACAACTGTCGCGCACTGGAAGGGGGTCTTTTTTGACAATATGTCCTGCAGGTGGTCTTTTCTAACAAATGCGTTTGGTAAAGGGTATTTTTAGACAAAAAATAAAAAAAAATTGCATCTTTGATCATCACCACACTGTTCATCATCGACAGGAAGCCCTGTGAGAAAACGGCCCGGTCTTTCGGGTTCTACGCGTGCATTGTGGTTGCACCGATCGGCTTTGTCAGTCATACATCGCCGGCAGCTGCAGGGAGATCATCACAACCATCTATGTGGTGTGCCTGGTTGGACTGGCCGCTGTGGCATACAGCCTAGTCCATGGTTTCTACCATAATTGAGCATCAAATCTCATTGTCTTCATCTTCCAGTCCAGCCCGACAGGCTGATGGAAATGAGCATAGTGGTGATAATGTCAGGAACACAGCAGAGAGCACATACATGTCATCTTTTTCTTCCTTTCCTCTCTGCAACTGAACTAAACTTTGTTTCTCTTCTATGAACTAAATCAGTAGTGCTAGCCTGCTAGGGAAGAAGCTTTGGACAAGGCTCGGTCCCTTGTTCTACTCCTCGCTATTCTTGCCGCCGCCATCACCAATGCAACCATGATACTCGACCTGTTTGGTCTCATCAGCGTGTACGCCTCTGGGAGCTGTCGGGACCTGAGCACCTCCATTTACGCCATGGCCTTGGCAGCCGTTGTGCTGGTCTATGTGGTGATCCATGTCGTCTTTTCCGCGCTGGACCACCAGAAGGACAAGCAGGACGATGATGAAGATCGGTTGCTGGAGAAGAGGCATAAACCCGATTGGCCTACTGAAATACGTAGGTTTCACACAAGAGGGCATTGTGACACTAATCCAATCTTGTCCAATCCGTGCTCTTTTGCTGAATGGTGCGAGCATTTTGTGTGACGAGGGGATGAAGTGCCTCTCATCCTCACCGCTCCTGGAGAGTTTGAAAGCCTAGACAGTTTATAAGCAATGAAGAGGAACAGAAAAAAGACGCATGTCCCCTTGAATCCAGTATTGGGCTATTAATTTGTGTTTCCTATATATCGACAGAATTTCAAAACCTCAAAACTATGGAAGTAAATTCGGAGGACATGTGCACCTGCCACTTCCGATTGGCTTCATATGTTCCATACTTGTTTTGTTAACGCGAGATCTGTCTTATGAATTTGCAAGAATTCTTGCGTATGTTGTTACAGTAACTTCGATTTGTAATCTATTTGCATCGCTCAAGTCTGTAAGGTCTTGCTACTTCATTTGCTTCTTCGATTTATTCTTATGGCTTCAGTGTTTGGATTGCAATAGAATACCGGGTTCTTCTGGCTGCTTGTGCAACATTGAAGGTTCAGGCGTCACAGAGCGCATTAAACCTAGCGATTAGATCTTCTAACCGTCATGGCGTCGCCTGCCGCCCAGCGCCTCGCCGACACCGCTGCCTCCAGGAGCTCCGGTCGCCGCCGGCGACCTCCAGCAGGTCGGTGCCCCGCTGCCCTCTCCCTCTCCTTCCCTTGCTCTCTCTCCCTCTCATCCTCCTCACCGCCACATCTCTCTTTCTCTTTTCTTCAGGAGCTGCCCCATGGAGCCATGGCCGTGCCCCGCGAGCTCCAGCTCGACGGACCTCAAGCTGCCGCCGGATTCAGCTGGGAAATAGCGGGAACCGTCCATCCCCAACCTACGGTTGTCCATGCCTCGCCGGAACGCCGCCCCACGACGCCACCCCGCCCCAGACCTCCACGGCGAGCCCACCATCGTGTTTGTCTGCTGCCTCTGATGGTGTCGGTCGAAGCCGAACCGCCGGCGCGCCAGAGACCCGCCGCCGACGAATCCGCACCTCCCTCCTCCTGCGCCGCCCCTCGCCTCGCCAGGGCTGGAGAGGGAGCGTTTGGATAAGATGAAGCAAAGGACGGCGACTGAAATTCTTACAAATGTAGGGGGCTTTTTGAAACAATGATGCGTTTGCTCGGATCCACTTAAGAAGGGACTGCGGGTTGATTTAGCAAAAACAGGAGGGTTTTCTTGCAAAAACGCCACGACGGACGACAGAAGCCATCGGTGCTTTATTATTAGGGAGAGATTGGAATAAATTTTTCTCTCGTACACACCCCCATGTTGACTAGAGCCCCGATAACTCACAACCGTTCCACATTTGGGATCTTGACTTCATCGTACATAACAGGAAAGAAGGGGTCAAGCAATTCAGGACATGATTTTTTGCTTGTAAAGAAAAATTCAAATTGCCATGATCTGGAGGATCCGACGACATTCAGTTACAACCGCCACGACGAGGGAATCAGAAATACCCTTGCTCAGAAACGCATTAGAATGTTTTCCTGAATTGTCACACATAGTAACTAGATATTATGCAACGGAAGACGCCTGGTCGGCCAGTCAATGGCACCAGAACCCTAGTTCGGATCGGTGTGAATCAAAGGAAGAAAGTTGGAGCCCACGTCATAAAAGGTGCACAACACACGCCAGCTTTGACAAGCCAGACTACCAGCCATCACAAAAATAGAAAGCGGGCATGAAAGGGACCCAAATCTATGTTGGGCATGATATTGGATGACCCATGTGTAGATTTAGCCATGGGCAGCCCGGCCAGGTCAACCCGATCCGATCCGGCCCGACCCGACATTGCCCATGAGTCAGGCCCGGGCCTAGATCTTGAGCCCAATGGATGGTCCGGGCCGGGCTCGGGCCAAGCAATTTTGCAGTTTAAGGAAGAGGTTTGGCCCGAAGCCCGAGGCTCGATGAGATTTTTGACCAATGGGTTGGGGTTCAGACTGATTTTTAGGCCCGACGGTCGGGCCATGTCAGGCTCGGGCCTAGGGTTTTTGCATCGGGATTTGGTAGGCCTGGGTCGAAACCTGGCCTGGCCCGAAAGATGGCCAGGTATACCCATGTGCAATCCACTCCACCTGTTCGAACAAACCGCTCACACACAAGCTTACAAACTGTTGGGTCATGAGGCAGGTGACTAAAGGTGGAATAGACTTCGTGGACAACCCCGACACACACATAAAGAGAGGTGTCATGATGGAGATACCATTTGACGATAGGGACATTCTAATGATCTACGAGATTCGCTCCTCAAGAAAACAACAACAAAGAGATCTTCGCGAGGTCTGCCATGTTGACTGTGTTTCGACCTTAGAAAATAAGTGGCCGGACATTTTGATCACACTAGTGCAAAAAAGCATAGCCACGACATGGAAAAAATGGCCTTGCTGGCGTGGACACCCGACGGCACCAATATGGTGTCATTATTGAAAAATAATGATGGCTTTGGATGCCACGCGAGCTGTATTTTCAATACCCATTGTGTTGGACATAGTTGCATGTCGGCAATGTCATATTTAACTAATAAAAAAATACAAAGCAATTGAAACTTAGTCCATATTTTCCTCAACTTAAACATATATACTAATTTAACTTCACAAAACATTAGTACTTATGAACTACCGAGTTCACAAACTAAACGTTACTCCTTCATAAAATATATGTAGTTATAAACTAACAACTTAACAATCTTACTTTCAACTTCACAATCTCGACACTACCTTCTAAGGATTAACTTCATCTCATGAAGCTTATTCCTATGGCTCTACCCATCCCTTACGTAATGGGATTTCTCCGTCTTCAGTTAAGTCATGTCGGCCTTCATGAGTTGTATGTCCTTCTTCAGCTCACCCATCTCGTGGATCAGTATGTCCTTCTGCTCTTGCAACTTGTATATCTTGTCATAGACATCAATATTATCATCGATAATATGATCCCTCTCCTTCCGCGGGGAGTCATTCAAGTCCCCGAGGGCCTTGATGGTACTCTCATGTGACGCGACCACATCACATGGGTGCTGCTCAACGGGTGCTAGAGATGGCAGACAGTGTACATATTCCTGGCAAGTGTTTGAAATCATCAATAATTAATGCTTACATATACGGATGTGTTTGGAATGCACATGCATGTTTTTATAACCTTAACTGGTTGCTGCTCACTTTGCCTTTGTCGTCGAGAAAACCCTTGAAGTGGCTAGAGGACCAGTGGCTCCTCGAGGTACTCATTGGATGCAACTAACGTACAATAGCAACTCATATAAGAAGCTAAGGAATTAATTGTGGGTTGCCTAAAAGTGATGTAAGCAATTGCCAACATTCACAGTTAATTCTATCAAAGTAATTATCAACAATGCTACTCTAAATTATACAATATCATGAACTTCTGCACAAGGTTATACAATATCATGAAAAATTCTGAGTTATACAATATCATGAAGTGCTGAAGAAGGACATACAACTAAAAGTAACACTCCTACTCTGAATTCTATAACTTGTAACTTCTGAGTAATAACTTCTGAGTTATACAATAGGGGAAAATTTGTTTCTGACACTCTAGTTTTTTTCCACTTTGCTTATGCCACTCTATAATTTGGTGTTTCACTTTTGCTAATCTTAGTTTTTGACAATACATCATAATTGACATTCCATGGCAAAAGAAATAATTTTAGAGTGGCAATTGTGATACATTATCAAAATTTAAGATTGGAAAAAGTGCAATTAAAAATATTTATTTTGCCATGGAATGACATTTGTAATGTATTGTCAAAAGCTAGGAGTGGCGAAAGTGATATGTCAAATTCTAGAGTGGCATAAGCAAAGTGGGAAAAAGATAGAGTGTGTTGCTAGACTATGTTGTATATATGTTGTGTTTGAGGCAGTTGATTTTAGATAATTTCATTTTACAAAATTGTCCCTATACAATATCAACAACAATGCTACTATGAATTGCACGAGATTGCTGGACTATGTTGTGCCTCGCGTAGTTAATTTCAATTTATTACCTAACCCTGACCCTAAGCAAGATGGGGGAGGCTACAGAGAGAAAGAGAGAGAGAGAGAGAGAGAGAGAGAGGCAAAGGAGAGATGGAGGGGCGCCTGACTTAGAGAGGAGGTGCTCAGGGGAGAGGAGGTGCCTGTGTTGGGGAACGTTGCATCGGAAACAAAGAAAAATCCTATGTGCACTGAAGATCAATCTATGTAGATCAAAAACTACGAGAGAGGGAGTGCATCTACATACCCTTGTAAATCGCTAAGCGGAAGCGTTAAGAAACGTGGTTGATGTAGTCGAACGTCTTCGCGATCCAATCATGATCCGTCCCATGATCCAATCATGAATGTCCCAATCAAGTGCCGAACGGACGACACCTCCACGTTCAGCACATGTGCAACTCGATGACACGTTCACCTCCTCGATATAGCGAGTGAAGCAGAAGTAGTAGCTTGAGTTCCCCGGCAACACGACGGCATGGTGGCGCTAGTGGTGGAGTTGTCCTGGCAAGGCTTTTGTCAAGTGGTGCCGCGACAGAACGAGAGAGGAACTACGAGAGAGGAGGGCTGCGTCGTGGCTTTTTCAGGCGCGGCTTCTCTCCCTCTCCTCTAGTATATATAGGGGGAAGGAAGGAGGGGTGGCGCCCTAGAGTTTCCCCTAGGGTGGGGTGGCGGCCACTAAGGTGGCTTGGCCCCCAAGTTAGGTGGGGGGACGGCCACCTTTGGGCCAGCCCACCTCCTTGGCCACTTGGGCCTCAAGTGGGAGAGGCGGCCAGTCCACCTGGGGTGGTGCACCACCTCTCACAGCCCATGGGTCCATCCAGGGTAGGTCGACCCTCCGGGTGAACCCCCGAAACTCTTTCGAAACCTTAGTCAAGAAACCGTAACTTTCTGAAACTCTTCCAAAACTCGAATACCAACTTCCCATATATCAATATTTACCTCAAAACCATTCCGAATCTCCTCGCCACGTCGGGGATCTCATCCGGGAATCTGAACAACCTTCGGTCACGAACACAATAACTCAATTACATCTATATCATCAACGAACATTAAGTGTGCAGACCCTCTAGGTTCGAGAACTATGTAGACATGACTGAGACACCTCTACGGTCAATAACCAATAGCAGGAGATGGATTCCCATATTGGTTCCTACATATTCTACGAAGATCTTTATCGGTCGAACCACGATGTCAAGGATTCAGCTAATCCCGTATACAGTTCCCTTTGTCCATCGATATGTTACTTGCCGTAGATTCGATCGTCGGTATCTCCATACCTAGTTCAATATTTCTACTCCAACTCTCTTTACTAGTTCCGTAATACAAGATCCCATCAGTAACTCGTTAGTCACATTACCTGCAAGCTTATTGTGATGTTGTATTACCGAGTGTGCCTACAGATACATCTCCATCATACGGAGTGACAAATCCTAGTCTTGATCCATGCCAAGTCAACAAACACCCACGGAGATATCTGTAGAGCATCTTTATAATCACCCAAGTACGTTGTCACGTTTGATACACACAAGTCATTCCTCCGGTGTGAGGGAATTGCATGATCTCATGGTCAAAGGAACATATGCATTGACATACACAAAGTAATAGTAGTAAACTTGATATAATCACACAATATGCTTACGGTTTGGGTCTTGTCCATCACATCATTCTCCTAATGATGTGATCCTGTTATAAAATGACAACTCATGTCTATGGCTAGGAAACATTAGCCATCTTTCATCAACGAGCTAATCTCGTAGAGGCTTAGTAGGGACACTTTGTTGTCTATGTATCCACACATGCATTTGAGTTTACGATCAATACAATTATAGCATGGATAATAAACAATTATCATGAACAAGTAAATTTAATAATAACCACTTTATTATTGCCTCTAGGGAATATTTCCAATAGTCTCCCACTTGCACTAGAGTCAATAATCTAGTATTACAAGGTAATGAATCTAACACCCATAGAGTTCTCGTGCTTATCATGTTTTGCTCATGGAAGAGGTTTAGTCAACAGATCTGCAACATTCAGATTCGTACGTACTTTGTAAATGTTTATGTCCTCCTCCTTGATATAATCGTAGATGGAATTGGAGCGGTGCTTTATGTGTTGGTCGTTCTGTGAAACCGTGGATCGTTGGCTAGAGCAATGGCACCAGTGTTGTCACAAAACAAAGTCATTGGATCTAGTGCACTTGGCACAGCTCCAAGACCCATCATGATCTCCTTCATCCACACACTTTCCTTCGGTACTTCCAAAGTAGTTATGTACTTCGCTTCACATGTAGAATGAGATACCATGTTTGCTTGGAACTGCACTAGCTTACCGCTCCACCATTTAGAAGAAATATGTATCCGTATTGAGACTTAGAGTCATTCGGATCAGCATCAAAGCTAGCATCAACGTAACCCTTTACGACGAGCTCTTGATCACCTCCATAAACGAGAAACATTTCCTTAGTCCTTTTCAGGTACTTAAGGATATTCTTGACAGTTATCCAGTGTTGCAATCCTGGATCACTTTGAAACCTTCTGGACATACTTATGGCAAGGCTGACATCTGGTCTTGTGCATAGAATCACATACATTATAGAGGCTATGACAAAAGCATAGGGGATGACACTCGTCTTTTCTATATCCTCTCTAGTCGTTGGGCATTAAGTCTTACTCAACTTCACACCTTGCAGGACAGGCAAGAACCCCTTCTTGGACTGATCCATTTTGAACTTCTTCAAAACCTTGTCAAGGTATGTACTTTGTGAAAGTCCTATTAAGCGTCTCGATGTATCTCTATAGATCTTGATGGCTAATATGTAAGGAGATTCTCCGAGGTGTTTTGTTAAAAAATTGTTCAAATATATCTTCACACTTTCCAAAAATTATATATCGTTTCCAATGAGCAATATGTCATCCACATATAATATTAGAAACACAATAGATCTCCCACTCACTTTCTTGTAAATACAAGCTTCTCCATAAACTTGTATAAACCCAAACGCTTTGATCACCTCATCGAAGCGAAGATTCCAACTCCGAGATGCTTGCACCGGTCCATAATTAGATCGCTGGAGCGTGAATGCTTTGTCTACATTATCTCGATCGTCAAAACCTTCGGGTTGGATCATATACAACTCTTTCTTAAGGAAACCATTAAGAAACGATGTTTTGACACCCATCTGCGAGATTTCATAATCAAAAATTGCAGCTATTGCTAACATGATTCTAACGGACTTAAGAGTTGCTACGGGTAAGAAAGTCTCATAGTACTCAACTCCTTGAACTTGTGAAATACCGTTTGCCACAAGTCGAGCTTTATAGACAGTGACATTACTGGTGCGTTTGTCTTCCTCTTAAAGATCCATTTGTTCTGAATATCCTTTTCACCATCAGGTAATGCTTCCAAACTCCACACATTGTTTTCATACATGGATCCCATCTCGGATTTCATGGCCTCTAACCATTTATCAGAATTCAGGCCCACCATCGCTTCTCCATAGCTTGTAGGTTCATCGTTGTCCAACAACATGACCTCTAAGACAGGATTACCGCACCACTTAGGAGCAGTACGTGTCCTTATCGACCTACAAGGTTTGATAGTAACTTGATCTGAATCTTGATGGTCACCATCATTAGCTTCCTCTTCAAATAATGTAGGCGCCACAAGAATATCTTCCTGTGTCGTGCTACTCTCCGGTTGAAGTGACGGTTCAATAACCTCATCAAGTTCTATCTTCCTCCCACTCAATTCTTTCGAGAGAAACTCTTTCTCGAGAAAGGACCCGTTCTTAGCAACAAACACTTTGCCCTTGGTTCTGAGATGGAAGGTATACCCAATTGTTTCCTTTGGGTATCCTATGAAGACACATTTATCCGCTTTGTATTCGAGCTTATCAGGTTGAAGTCTCTTGACATAAGCGTCACAACCCCAAACTTTAAGAAACGATAGCTTAGGTTTCTTGCCAAACCATAATTCATACGGTGTCGTCTCAACGGATTTAGATGGAGGCCTATTTAAAGTGAATGCGGTTGTCTCTAATGCATAGCCCCAAAAAGATAGTGGCAAATTGGTAAGAGGAATCATAGAATGCGCGATATCCAATAAGGTACAATTACGATGTTAGGACACACCATCACACTGTCGTGTTCCAGGTGGCGTGAGGTGTGAAACAATTCAACATTGTCTTAAGTGCATGCCATACTCATAACTCAGATATTATCCTCCTCGATCAGGTCGCAGGAATTTAATATTCTTGTCATGGTGATTCTCAACTTCACTCTGAAGTTGCTTGAACTTTTCAAACGATTCAGACTTGAGCTTCATCAAGTAAATATACCCATATGTACTCAAATCATCAAATGATGGTGAGAAAGTAACAATATCCATTGTGTGCCTCAACACTCATTGGACCACACACATCAGTATGTATGATCTCCAACAAGTCACTTGCCCATTCCATTGTATCGGAAAACGGGGTTTTTGTCATCTTGCCCATGAGGCATGGTTCGCATGTGTGAAGTGATTCCATATCAAGTGACTCCAAAAGTCCATCAGCATGGAGCTTCTTCATGCATTTTACACCAATATGACCTAAGCGACGGTGCCACAAGAAAGTGGCACTATCATTATTAACTCTACATCTTTTGGCATTAATGTTATAAATATGTGTATCATCACTATCGATATTCAATAAGGATAAACCATTCACATTGGGTGCATGACCATAAAAGATGTTACTCATATAAATAGAACAACCATTATTTTCTTATTTAAATGAGTAGTCGTCTCGCATTAAACAAGATCCAGATATAATGTTCATGGTCAACGCATGCACCAAATAACAATTATTTAGGTTCATCACTAATCCCGATGGTAATCGAAGAGAGAGCATGCAGGCGGCAATCACATCAACCTTGGAACCATTTTCCATGTGCATCGTCACTTTGTCCTTTGTGAGCCTCCATTTATTCCGTAGTATCTGTTTCGAGTTACAAATATGAGCAACTGAATCGGTATCAAATACCCAGGTACTGCTGCGAGAGCTAGTAAGGTACACATCAATAACATGTATATCATATATACCATTGTTGATGATGCCAACCTTTTTATCGGCCATATACTTGGGACAATTCCGCTTCTAGTTGCGAGTTCCATTGCAATAGAACAACTTAGTCTCACACTTGGGTCCATCCTTGGGTTTCTTTATAGGAGCGGTAATAGCTTGGTCGTTCTTCTTAAAGTTACCCTTCTTTCCCTTGCCCTTATTGAAACTAGTGGTTTTATTCACCATCAACATTCGATGCTCCTTCTAGATTTCTACTTGCACGACTTTTAGCATTGCAAATAGCTCGGAGATGGACTTGTCCATCCCTTGCATATTTGTAACAGCCCGGAACCGACGCTCCAAAAGATTCCCATTTTAGTCCATTGCCGTCGTGTGATTTAATTGTTTGTCGCATTCATCATGTCATCATGCCATCAAATTTTCTACATCTCAAATAAATAATTCGCATAGATCTTTGGATCTATTTAAATTGAGGGATTGACATGATGATTCTCTTTATAATATGTCCTCCCAATATTTTAGGGAGCTACTATAAAATATTCCATTAAGTGGAATCAACCAGCACACTTGCATAATAAATGTTCTTGCCTTTTCCACTCCAAGTTTGATCTTGAAACTTTTCCCATGATTCCTTTTGTAACCTTACCAAGCTCCACCATAGTTCTCTTAATTTTGGACTCTTCAAAAACCTTGTCCTAGTGCAAACCTTTGTAATTAATTTAAACCTCGTCTTCATGCAGCTTCTATTTTCTTGGGTCAAGCTCATTTTCGTGAGTCGAGGAAAAGGTGGAAAGCTTGGACTTCTATCCTGGTGTTTTGTTCCACCTTTGTCGCCTTAGTTTCGGCTATCGGTGTTATGTTCCATAAATGAGCGCTCCTAACATGCTTGGGGTTGTTATGGGAACCCCCCTTGACTTTTGTTTTGGGATAAAGCTCGTCTAGAAAGGCCCAACATTGGTACCATATTTTCCCAACATAATAATACTGAAAAACATAGGGAGTCATGAACCCGAGGAGTAATTCAACATAATACAGGGAGGGCCAGTGCTGATGGAGCTGGTCCTAAACTAGAGCCGTTTGCGGGGCCAACCCGGGAGATTTCTATGAGGCCGGCGTACGCTGTGCTTATCCGTCATGTTCTGAGAACGAGATATGCGGCTCCTATCGAGATTGTCGACACGTCGGGCAGCCTTGCTGGACTTGTTTTACCTTTCTCGAGCGTCTTGTGTATTGGGAATCCGGTGATGCTTCGGGCTATCTCAGAGTTGAGGTTTTCCACTAAGGTACTCGAGGAGATCACGAGATCCGTTGTCGAGGGTTTCTATGTAACGTGTGGTAGTTTGTGATGGACTAGTTGGAGCACCCCTGCAGGGTTAAATCTTTCAGAAAGCCATGCCCGTGGTTATGTGGCAAATTTGGAAACTTTGTTTCACATCCAGTTCTAGATAACTTGAAGTAAAATTATTTAAAAACTTGCCAACTGAGTGTGTAACCGCGACTGTCTCTTTCATGTGATCCTTCTCCGGTCGAGAACACGGTGGGGTTATGCCTGACGTAAGTAGGTGTTTAGGATCATTCATTTGATCATTATTAGTTCACGTCCGATTATGCTTAGATCATCCCCCTCTTTTATTCTTGTACTCGTAAGTTAGCCACCTCAAATAAATGCTTAGTAGCTTGTTGCAGCCTCACCACTTAACCATACATCACCCATTAAACTTTGCTAGTCTTGATACCTTTGGAAATGAGATTGCTGTGTACCTGTGGCTCACAGATTACTACAACACCAGTTGCAGGTACATGTAAAGAGTTATTTTGACGTGAGCATGATGATTGTTCTATTTGGAGTTTCTTCTTCTTCTTCTTCTTCTTCTCCATCGATCTAGGATGGGTTCCAGGCCGGCATCTTGGGATGGCAGGGATGGACGTCGTTCTTTTATCATTTGTTTTCGTTCGTAGTCAAACCATGCTCTTCTTCATCATGACTGTATTTTGTTGTATTGATGTGAACTTGATGTAGTTTGTGGTGAGTGTAAGCCAACTCCTTATACGCTTCTTTTTAGTACATGTACTTGTAACGATATCCGTTCTTGTGAAATGACGGTATGCGCTTCTATCCCTGTTGAGGCCCTCGCGCAAAAATAAGGATAGGATCTTGGAGGTTACAAATATTGGAAATATTCCCTAGAGGCAATAATAAATTGGTTATTATTATATTTCCTTGTTCATAATAATTGTTTATTATCCATGCTAGAATTGTATTGATTGGAAACTCAAATACATGTGTGGATACATAGACAACACACTGTCCCTAGTGAGCCTGTAGTTGACTAGCTCGTTGATCAAAGATGGTCAAGGTTCCATGTCCATAGACAAGTGTTGTCACTTGATAACGGGATCACATCATGTCCATAGGATAATGATGTGATAGACAAGACCCAAACTATGAATGTAGCATATGACCTTGTTAGTTTATTGCTACTGTTTTCTGCATGTCAATATATATGTTCCTATGACCATGAGATCATGCAACTCCCGGACACCGGAGGAATGCCTTTGTATCAAACGTCGCATCGTTACTGGGTGACTATAAAGGTGCTCTACAGGTATCGCAAAAGGTGTCTGTTGGGTTGGCATGGATCAAGACTGGGATTTGTCACTCCGTATAACGGAGAGGTATCTCGGGGCCCACTCGGTAATACAATAACACAACAAGCCTTGCAAGGAATGTGACTAAGGAGTTAGGCGCAGGAACTTGTATTACGGAATGAGTAAAGAGACTTGCTGATAACGAGATTGAACTAGGTATGGAGATACCGACGATCGAATCTCTGGCAAGTAACATACCGAAGGACAAAGGGAACAACATACAAGATTAACTGAATCCTTGACATAGAGGTTCAACCGATATATATCTTCGTAGAATATGTAGGAGCCAATATGGACATCCAGGTCCCACTACTGGTTATTGCTCAAAAAATGTCTCAGGTCATGTCTGCATAGTTCTCGAACCCGGAGGGTCTGCACACTTAAGGTTCGGTGACGTTTCAGTATTATTGAGTTATGTGTGTTGGTAACCAAAATTGTTCGGAATCCCGGATGAGATCCCGGACGTCACGAGGAGCTCCCGAATGGTCCGGAGGTAAAGATTGAAGTATAGGAAGTCCTGTTTTGGTCACCGAAAAAGTTTGGGGTACTTCGGTAGTGTACCGGGAGTGCCGGGAGGGTACCGGGGACCATTGGGAGGGGTGTCATGCCCTGAGGGGCCTCATGGGCTGTGGGAGGAGACAAACAAGTCTCTAGTGGGCTGGCCTAAGCCCCCACTAAGGCCGATGAGGTTTGAGAAGGAAAAAACCCAAAGGTGGAAGAGGAGGAAAGGGTTTCCAAGTGGAGAGGAGGAATCCTACTCCTAGTAGGATTCGAGTAGGACTCCTCCACCTCCAATTTCGGCCAAACCTTGAGGGTTTGAGGCTGCCTCCTCCCCTCCCTCCCTCCTATATATACTAGAGGAATTAGAGGCAACCCTAACCCTAATTGCCACGTGCTCCCTCTACTTCATCTAGATCGTTTTCTCCTCTAGTCTAGTTTGGTGGTGCTTAGGCGAAGTCGTGCCAGAATAGTTCCACCACCACCACCACCATGCCGTCGTGCTGGAGAACTCATCTACCTATCCGCCCCTCTTGCTGGATCAAGAAGTCGGTGATATTCATCGAGCTGTACGTGTGCTGAACGTGGAGGTGCTGTCCGTTCAGCACTAGACCGGGATGGATCGGGATGGGATCGCAGGACGGATCTTGATGAGATCATGGGACGGACTACGATTTGGATCGCGAAGATGTTCCACTACATCAACCGTGTTATATATGCTCCGGCTTAGCGATCTACAAGGGTATGTAGATACACTTCCCCTCTCGTATATGGTCATCAGCATGTATAGATCTTATGTGCGTAGGAAATTATTTGTTTCCCATGCGACGTTCCCAAACAGTGGCATCACGAGCTAGGTTCATGCGTAGATGATATCTCGAGTAGAACACAAAAGAGTTTGTCGGCGTTGATGTTCAATTTGTTGCCCTCTTAGTCTTTTATTGATTTGACGGTATTGTTGGATGTCACAGCCCTAAATTATATCTTGTAGTTAGTTGCATCAGTAAGCATTCATGAATGCATTCAAATCAATTTAATTCAAATTTGGATGATCTACAAATGGGGATGACCAAACCCTAACACCAAACAACATCCAAATAGGTTCAACAAGAGAAAAATCCTAGCTACTCTATATTCAAAACAAAACCCTAGCAACTTTATATGCAAAACAATTCAAAAGTGGTGACAAATCAATGAACCAAAATGGTTTTCATAAAAGTCCATCATTTTTGATAAATGTTGGAAAGAAAATATCAGGGGTGATATATATTTTCAAAATACTTTTGCATTTTATTTTAAACTCAAAAGCCACTGAAATCAATTAATTAATTGATTTCAAATACTTCCTAGTTTTATAAAATGTTGAAAACTTCACATGGGGTTGGAAATATTCCAAATAACACCCCAGAGTTGTTTACCTATTTTCTTTGAATTAGTTGGAGCCAAAACAAATAAAACAAATGTTAGAAATAACAAAACAGAAAAGAATAGAAAAAAAGGAAACGCTTACCTGTCGCCCCTGCAGGCCCAGCCCACCAGGGCCTCCCCCTGCTCGTCGTCTTCCCCGAGCAGCTGCGTGGCAGCAGCGCGTGCGCCGGCTCCACCTCCTGCTTGCCACCTCCTAATCGTCCCCGTATTTATCTCCTCGCCCGTGGATGCCCCAGACCCCCCTCGAGCTCATCCTCCTCTTCTCTCACGAGTTCCCTCTTCTCTCTCTCTGCTTTCCCTCGTTGCCGCCATTGCCAGATCTCCAAGCTCGCCTCCAGCTCGTCTCCGGCCACCCCTCGCCTTCCTGACCGATTCATTAGCTCCGCCTCACCGAGAAGCTCCTCACCGTCAACCTCCCTGAGCACCTGAGCCACTGCAGCGTCGCCATCGCCACCTTCGTCCTCCTCCGGTTGCCGGAGCTCCCCACCTCGATTCGCCGGCCAGCGACTCTCTCCGACCTCCCCGATGCCAGAAATGGATCCCTAGTGAGCCCCTGCTCCTTTCCCCTCTCTTCCCCGCGCGATAGCGTTCCCCTGAGCTCCTCCCCAACGAGCCCGACTTCCGGCCGCCGCGCACGCTCGTCGCCGGCACCTCTCCCGGCCACCCTAGCCTCTCCTGATGCCCCTGCCAGACCAGGCACTTCGCCAGCGTCCCGTAGCTGCAAACCGCGCCCGATTTGGTGCCTTGTAGCGCTGTTTAGGTCGTCTCCGGCGAGCCCTCCGCCACGGCGATGGTCGCCGGCGACCACCCTGCGGTGGGGGCCGACGTGGCCACCTTAACCCGCCACTAATCAGGCCTTAGAGCCACTGCCAGAGGGCCCCACGCCTGGTCAAACCCCAATTAGGGTCTAGTCAGCGCGGGGTTAGCCCGTGGGTCACTGACCAGTGGACCCCACTGGTCAGGTTTGACCTGACCCAGGCGTAGTTGACTGCTGACGCAATGATGATGCAGTGCTGACGCAGTAATTAATTTCCTATTATAAAATAAATCCAGGAAATTGCTAAAACTTGTAAAAATCATAGAAATTAAAATATAACTCGGATGAAAATAATTTATATATGAAAAAGTATCAGAAAAATCCAAGGAATCTGATTATGGCATTTTCATGGATGTTTGAAAAATTTAACAACACCAAATAGGCAAAATGATGAATATGGTAAATTTAATAAATAGTTTGGAGTTGGAAATTGATACTTATTTGATTTCCACTTCAATTGTTTTGACCAAACATTGGTCAATGCAAATCGGTACCTCAAAATACTAACTCCATACATGTTGGAATAATTTGTTTGAGCATCAGGCCGAATCAATTATATGGGTACTTGGAAAGATACCCAGCTTGACGTGATGTTTGAATCCTAATTCAAACCAACTTCAACTTAAGAAATGATAGCCACATTAGCCATGCCACCTTTCATTTCATGTCTTGAGCATGCATCATAGTGTTGCATTTCCGTGAAGTAATTGTTGTTCTTTCTTGTTTGCCGGTGTTGTTCCCTCTCGGTAAACGATGTTTCCGACGATGTGATCGTTGACATTGATGAAGACTCATTGCTATCTTCAGACGTGTCAGGCAAGAAAACCCCCCTTGAGCATATTGAAATAAACCCACTCTCTCACTCCTGCTCTCTTATACTACATCAGGACAAACACGATTCAACTGTACATGTTATCGATAGTTGAACCCATTCCTCTCCATGACCTGATTTTGTCACAGTAAATTGTTGAAACCACTTAGCATGAGTAGCAACTGCTTGAGCCTTGTTGTGTTTACTCATCCATGCTTGTTGCAATTCCTGCTATGCTTAGAGTCGTGTCGGGTCTGATCCATCTGAATGATGTATCAGAATGGTTGTGTTCATGTCCTATAGTGTGAGAGTAAAGGTGTGAATCTGATTTGGTAGAGGTAACGATGAGAGGCCATGTAGGAATACATGGCGGGTTGTCTCATTGGGACCGTCCTTAAGAACTGAGTTCTGTGTGTTTTATCCAAGACAAGATACTACCACACATTGGGATACTTAATTGACCCTCTCGTCTTATTAATCGCCTAGATCTCTGTCCAGGAGTTGCAATTAGTTTCTGGTGTTTGTAGGAAAAGTGTTGGCGGCCGTGTTTAGCTCTGCCCGATGGGGTAGGCTTCTCTGCGGTAGATACACAGTGGCACGGTGTACCAAGTGGCAACCGGATGGTGGGCTTGGGAACCCTGCGCGCATCGTTTGGGGCCATAGAGGAAACCTCGGCCGGACTTCCTTGCGGGTTCAGTCTCAAATAGGCGATAAACCTGGACTAGGGTCTTGTGTGGTTAACGGTCGTGGCCGACACCCACGCCAGTGCTTCCACTTGAAGGTTGTCGAGATGCATGACATGCATATGGTGCTAAGTGGTGGGAGCATGTGTCAAGAAGTATACCCCTGCAGGGTGATTCAATCTGTTAGAATAGCCGCGTCCTCGGATATGGACTACTTGGAAACATTACGTGGTACATAGACAATTTAAATGGATACTCTAAAACATGCAAGATAAGTGTGAGTGCTATGGAAGGCCTTCTCGTAGGGAGACGAGAGTGGATCCATAGTGCTGTATTGAATTGGTGAAGATGTGGACTCGTGTGCGTTATCCCACCTCAAAGAAAGAACTTGTAGTCGTAGTACAGGTTAGCCAAGAGTCAAAGCTGGCTTGCTGCAATCAAACCCCACAATCCTTTCATTGAAACATGATGCATATGTAGATAGTTTTGATGTAAGACTTGCTTAGTACCTTTGTACTCACGGTTGCTTTATTTATGTTTTTGCAGAGAAGACTTAGAATCATTAAAAGGTTCTACGCGATGTGTTCGATGTTGACCGGAATAGCTTGGGAATCCCAGACAGAGGTCTGGCTCCTTTGGTAGGGTCGTAGTAGCTTTTCAGGCTCTTCCAACCACTTTTAGTAGATGTCTGTACCCAGACATGATTTGCTTCCGCTTGTTATTTGTTGACTTGAATGTCGGGTCACTAGACCCCTATTTGTAATATCACACTATGTTGATTCTTATGAGTCTTTAATAAATGCTTGAGTCATAGAGTTATGTTGTGATGCCATGTTGTATCTACACATATCGTGCATAATGTGTGTATGTTTGAAATGCATTATATGTGTGGGATTCGACACCTAGTTGTTTGCCTTTAGTAGTACTCTTTACAGGGAAATGCCTCTTTGTGATTCCATCGAGCCTTGGTAGTTTGCTGCTGCTCGGAACACATTGATTGACCGGCATGTAACCTTCTTTGCTGCTGTGTCTGTCCCCTCGGGGAAATGTCACGCTGTGTAATGGAGTCCTTGTAGCTTGCTACGACTCGTCTACACACGCTGATGACCGACACGTGCTTTGCTGGGTTATGTATGCATGTCCCTGTACGGATGTACCACTTGGGTTTATAACTAGTCATGTCGACCCGAGTTCTTTTTCGTTTGAACGCTAGCAACATATTCATATACGTGAGCCAAAAGACGCAAATGGTCCCGGCCAAGGTAAGGTGGCAGCCGTGGAGTTTACCGTGCGTGAGGCCGCAAAGTGATGTGATGTGTTACAGGCTGGGTTCTTATGACCTAGGATCGGGGTCCCGACAGCTTTGGTATCAGAGCTTGACTGCCTGTAGGATAACCAAGCCAAACTGGTCGATGTTGAGTCTAGCAACTCTTTAGTTATATAAGGGAATTGTTTGTGGAAGGGAACGTAAGGCTCTTTCTACTCCTTTCCTTGTGTCATTCTTATTCTCAGTCACCCTCTTCTTTACTCTACGGGGTTTAAGAATTAGGCTTTCTCATCTATTCATTAGGATGATGAGTTACTATGTTGGAGACTTATAGGAAAGTTGATATCTTCAAGGATCAGTGTCTCCATAAGAATTCAATTGTTATGTTGTTAGTTTTCTTGCAGTTTGCCTCATAATTCATGCCCGTACAGCCGTTATGCTGTCCGAGTTTTCCAAAGTTCCCAAATAGTCTGATGCAATTGCAAATTCCCTCCTCCTGAGCTAATGTCTTTTGGCCGGACAAAGCACACTAATAATTCTGTTGAGGTACTTTATTACCTCGATGTTTTGTTGAAGTATTAGGAAAACATGTTACCCCGAAAACTACCCAATAGTCTAGATGTGTGGTATGTCTTCCAGTGTGATAGTTCTGGCCATCATTTTCGAAAAACATCTCGTGATGTTAAATAGCTTGTAGGTACTCTATTTCTGGGTTCCTGGATCCAATGATCATTCTGCTCATCTCTGTTGATAGTGTTGCTAGTTCCTCTAGGATGATTAGTAACCTTGTTGTAGTCCTCAAGGTGCGTGGTATATCATTCTTCCAATACCACGGACCATCTCTGTCAAAAGTTCTTTGTGAACTAAAGATCATAATAAGAGTGCTCGTGATGAGTTCCCCACTCCATATTGTGACTCTGTCAACTCCGCCTTTCTGCATGGGTTATCTGGAAGAATTATGTTGAACTCATTCGACATGCTACTCTATGCATCTACAACTCCGAAAATCATGTGCCTTTGAGTTGCCCCTCCTTAGTTGGATTCTGACCTTCATCTATGAGAGGATAGTTAAGAGTAGTTGTGCATCCATGTCACCAATGCCTATTATTCTTTTAGTCTGTCAAGTTGTTCTATTCTCGAATGACTGGGAGAAGCAAACTCCAGTACCACATCCATCTCTTGGATTGGGTCAAAGTAGTTGTATTTCGCAGATCGAAATGCTAAACCAGCTTTTGCTCTGTTCTATCCTTGGAGTATTACCCTCTTTTTGTAAAGAGTGTTATGAGAATTGCACCATCTCTTATGAGCTCTTGATGTAGTGATACTTTTCTCTATCATTGTTCATTCCTCGGTTTTCGTGTTGGTTGTAACCGGAATATCGACAAGTGAACCATGATGTGTGAAATCAATACTCCTAGCAATGTTATTGCTTGGTAGCTAATGGACAATAATTTCACTCTTATGGTGATGGTGATTGAATCGTCATCCTAAGATTGAGTGTGCTACCTAGTCCATGTTTCATGGTGCACCTTTTCGATCGATGGGTTAGGATTGTGTCAATCCCTTGCTCTATTGATCACATCATCTTGCCCTGAAAAGCGAGATTGTTCCCGAGCTTAATAATATATCGGTGGTTCGTGATTTTCCGAATATCTTCTCGGAAGTATTACCAGGTTGTTTCCTGACTGTTATGATAGAGCTCGTGATCAAGTTGGTTTTTCTATAAACCAACCCCCTCTCCAAGAATCCGTATTGGATACCCCGAGCTAGTTGGTTAAGCTAAACAACAACTTGGAGAGTTGGAAGATAAAAGCTTCGCCTAAACTCAACTCGTTTAAAAGGGATATCTTTCTGTTGTGTTAGTCTTGAAGAAAAATGATATTTTCATCGGTTGATTCATGCGATCAATTGTTGCATATATTATCTTGTCCAATTTTGATTTGAGTATGGGCTATTGCCAAATCAAACTCAGAGCCAAAGATTTTCGTAACGGTGTCCTACTCAGGGTTTTCCTTGAGCCTACACCATTATATTCTTTGATTTGACCGATGCTACTATCTTGCTCACATAGTTGTGGAAATCCATTTATACGGGTATCTTAATGAATTGTTGTTGAGCCCATCGACAACATTCTAATTTGTTCCATGATCTATGTTGGACATCAAGCTAGTGCTGGAAACTTTGTAGACATTGTCTTCGCGTCTTGAACACGATGTATATGTTAGGTGTAAGAAGTGACTTCCTCTAATTCATGTGCATCTGATGCAAGTTGCCGCCGTGAATTCGAGAAAAGTTAATTTGTTTCTTCGGAATCATCCCAAGTCAATCATGCACGTGCGAAGTATTCTATGGTTTGATAGACTGATCATCTTCACTCCATATGTATCTCCTAGCACACCAAGCTACTGATTTATTTGTTCAAGGAAAAGAAGGTAAGTGCCATTCCTGAAGGTACCAGATGGACTTGCACATGGCTTCGTTATCCGCAATGATGGTTCCCATCCAGAACTCGGTAGTGTTTTGTTGTAAGACTTTTAATGTGTTCACAGTTGTCTTGGACAGTGTGTTCACGTGGGTCTTGCGATCCAGCTCATGTTTTGGAGTTGTCTTCCGTAGTTCATTTCCTCAGAATCATGCAACGTTATCTCATCGATTTGTGTTGCAAACTTTCTTTTTGGACATGCTGAGTCTGAAGCATCGTGGCACCAACTAGAGCTGAATCTCAGGCAGTTATAATGGTTGGAACTTCCCCAAGAATTATAACATTGGTCTCTATGTAACCCGGTAAAGTGGTGAAATGGCTAACACACCTAGCCGGAAGACTTGATATTATAATATCTGGTATCAGCAATCTTAGCCATCTCCCCGTGAGG
Source organism: Hordeum vulgare subsp. vulgare (assembly GCF_904849725.1). NCBI lineage: Eukaryota > Viridiplantae > Streptophyta > Magnoliopsida > Poales > Poaceae > Hordeum > Hordeum vulgare. Next base: position 337,324,842 of record NC_058520.1, on the reverse strand, counting down.
TTTTGTATGACTTATTTTGGAAGTTGTTCCTCATGGACTTCCTTTGATGCCCCGAATTCCGACCTATACTTGATGTGCTAGATATCAATCATGATCTATAGTTGGTTTGTGCTAGTACATCAAGGGGAACATTAGAAGCGGAGTGCTAAATGTCTCTCGGTCGATCAACCAGATTTCGTTCCCTTGGCACAGCTAAGGTGAAATCTGAGGAAGTGTTGTCTTCCTTTGCATCTGCATCCTCCATCACTGTTCATCATGGTAGTGTGTTGTGTCACCAGGATCCTTGGCAGGGATGTTGGTAAACCTTGATGAATATGGAAATGCTCAAGTTCTTGAGAGCACGCTCAGACACTAGGTTATATCCTCGGTAATATTTGGAATGTGCCATCCATTCGCCGAGTTGATCTATAACCCTAGTTTCTTGCCAACCTGAGTATGCCATTCTTTCAAATTGCTTCAAACAATCATTTGGGAATTGTCTTTCCTGATAGGAAGAGTTTCATTGATCTTAGGATCAAAAGTAATTCTTTTTGCCACTTAAGGGGAATAACTCTAAGAGTCACCTTCCTAAGGTGCCCCGTTGTGGTATGAAGAGCAACCTAATCCTCGCTACTTTTAAACTCGCCAGCATTTGTTTTAAGCCTGGATTTGTTGCCTACCAATTGAACTTTTGTCTTATGCCTCACTTCCTCGTTTCTGTCATGAGTGTTGTGTTTGAGCTCAAGGGACGTTCCTACGTCTCATTCTATGAGTTGATCTTGAGTTGCTCGATTTTCGAGGAGATCGAATCTTGTGTAGTCTCCCTGTTCTTTTGTCGTCAAGCTAGATGAATACCTCAAGGACAAAGATGTCAAGATCAACATGGGGCGATGAATCAACGTCCTCAAGAGGAGCAAATGGATCGTGAATATTGTGATAGTTTAGTGTCCCCTCTTCCTCTTCCCGACTACGCTTGAATCTCGGGACGAGATTCTTGTTTAGTGGGGGTGAGTTGTCACAACCCTAGATTATATCTTGTAGTTAGTTGCATCAGTAAGCATTCATGAATGCATTCAAATCAATTTAATTCAAATTTGGATGATCTACAAATGGGGATGACCAAACCCTAACACCAAACAACATCCAAATAGGTTCAACAAGAGAAAAATCCTAGCTACTCTATATTCAAAACAAAACCCTAGCAACTCTATATGCAAAACAATTCAAAAGTGGTGACAAATCAATGAACCAAAATGGTTTTCATAAAAGTCCATCATTTTTGATAAATGTTGGAAACAAAATATCACGGGTGACATATATTTTCAAAATACTTTTGGCATTTTATTTTAAACTCAAAGGCCACTGAAATCAATTAATTAATTGATTTCAAATACTTCCTAGTTTTATAAAATGTTGAAAATTTCCCATGGGGTTGGAAATATTCCAAATAACACCCCAGAGTTGTTTACCTATTTTCTTTGAATTAGTTGGAGCCAAAACAAATAAAACAAATGTTAGAAATAACAAAACAGAAAAGAATAGAAGAAAAAAAGGAAACGCTTACCTGTCGCCCCTGCAGGCCCAGCCCACCAGGGCCTCCCCCTGCTCGTCGTCTTCCCCGAGCAGCTGCGTGGCAGCAGCGCGTGCGCCGGCTCCACCTCCTACCCGTCCTCGTCTTTATCTCCTCGCCCGTGGATGCCCCAGACCCCCCACGAGCTTATCCTCCTCTTCTCTCACGAGTTCCCTCTTCTCTCTCTCTCCTTTCCCTCATTGCCGCCATTGCCGAGATCTCCAAGCTCGCCTCCAGCTCGTCTCCGGCCACCCCTCACCTTCTTGACCGGTTCATTAGCTCCGCCTCGCCGAGAAGCTCCTCACCGTAAACCTCCCCGAGCACCTGAGCCACTGCAGCGTCGCCATTGCCACCTTCGTCCTCCTCCGGTCGCCGGAGCTCCCCACCTCGATTCGCCGGCCAGGGACTCTCTCCGACCTCCCCGATGCCAGAAATGGATCCCTAGTGAGCCCCTGCTCCTTTCCCCTCTCTTCCCCGCGCGATAGCATTCCCCTGAGCTCCTCCCTGACGAGCCCGACTTCCGGCCGCTGCGCACGCTCGTCGCCGGCACCTCTCCCGGCCACCCTAGCCTCTCCTGATGCCCCTGCTAGATCGGGCGCTTCGCCAGCGTCCCGTAGCTGCAAACCGCACCCGATTTGGTGCCCTGTAGCGCCGTTTAGGTCGTCTCCTGCAAGCCCTCCGCCGCGGCTATGGTCGCCGGCGACCACCCTCCGGTGGGGGCCGACGTGGCCACCTTAGCCCGCCACTAATCAGGCCTTAGAGCCACTGCCAGAGGGCCCCACGCCTAGTCAAACCCCAATTAGGGTCTGGTCAGCGCGGGATTAGCCCGTGGGTCACTGACCAGTGGACCCCACTGGTCAGGTTTGATCTGGCCCAGGCGTAGTTGACTGCTGACGCAATGCTGATGTAGTGCTGACGCAGTAATTAATTTCCTATTATAAAATAAATCCTGGAAATTGCTAAAACTTGTAAAAATCATAGAAATTAAAATATAACTCGGATGAAAATAATTTATATATGAAAAAGTATCAGAAAAATCCAAGGAATCTGATTATGGCACTTTCATGCATGTTTGAAAAAGTTAACAACACCAAATAGGCAAAATGATGGATATGGTAAATTTAATAAATAGTTTGGAGTTGGAAATTGATACTTATTTGATTTCCACTTCAATTGTTATGACCAAACATTGGTCAATGCAAATTGGTACCTCAAAATACTAACTCCATACATGTTGGAATAATTTGTTTGAGCATCAGGTCGAATCAATTATATGGGTACTTGGAAAGATACCCGGCTTGACGTGATATTTGAATCCTAATTCAAACCAACTTCAACTTAAGAAATGATAGCCACATTAGCCATGCCACCTTTCATTTCATGTCTTGAGCATGCATCATAGTGTTGCATTTCCGTGAAGTAATTGTTGTTCTTTCTTGTTTGCCGGTGTTGTTCCCTCTCGGTAAACGATGTTTCCGACGATGTGATCGTTGACATTGATGAAGACTCATTGCTATCTTCAGACGTGTTAGGCAAGAAAACCCCCCTTAAGCATATAGAAATAAACCCACTCTCTCACTCCTTCTCTCTTTTACTGCATCAGGACAAACACGATTCAACTATACATGTTATCGGTAGTTGAACCCATTCCTCTGCATGACCTGATTTTGTCATAGTAAATAGTTGAAACCACTTAGCATGAGTAGCAACTGCTTGAGTCGTGTCGGGTCTGATCCATCTGAATGATGTATCAGAATGGTTGTGTTTTCATGTCCTATAGTGTAAGAGTAAAGGTGTGAATCTGATTTGGTAGAGGTAACGATGAGAGGCCATGTAGGAGTACATGGCAGGTTGTCTCATTGGGACCGTCCTTAAGAACTGAGTTCTGTGTGTGTTATCCAAGACAAGATACTACCACACATTGGGATACTTAATTGACCCTCTCGTCTTATTAATCGCCTAGATCTCTGTCCAGGAGTTGCAATTAGTTTCTGGTGTTTGTAGGAAAAGTGTTGGCGGCCGTGTTTAGCTCTGCCCGACGGGGTAGGCTTCTCTGCGGTAGATACACAATGGCACGGTGTACCAAGTGGCACCCGGATGGTGGGCTTGGGAACCCTGCACGCATCGTTTGGGGCCATAGAGGAAACCTCGGCCGGACTTCCTTGCGGGTTCATTCTCAAATAGGCGATAAACCTGGACTAGGGTCTTGTGTGGTTAACGGTCGTGGCCGACACCCACGCCAATGCTTCCGCTTGAAGGTTGCCGAGATGCATGGCGTGCATATGGTGCTAAGTGGTGGGAGCATGTGTGAAGAAGTATACCCTTGCAGGGTGATTCAATCTGTTCGAATAGCCGCATCCTCGGATATGGATTACGTGGAAACCTTACGTGGTACATAGACAATTTAAATGGATACTCTAAAACATGCAAGATAAGTGTGAGTGCTATGGAAGGCCTTCTCGTAAGGAGACGAGAGTGGATCCATACTGTTGTATTGAATTGGTGAATATGTGGACTCGTGTGCGTTATCCCACCTCAAAGAAAGAACTTGTAGTCGTAGTATAGGTTAGCCAAGAGTCAAAGCTGGCTTGCTGCAATCAAACCCCGCAATCCTTTCATTGAAACATGATACATATGTAGATAGTTCTGATGTAAGACTTGCTGAGTACCTTTGTACTCACGGTTGCTTTATTTATGTTTTTGCAGAGAAGACTTAGAATCATTAAAAGGTTCTACGCGATGTGTTCGATGTTGACCGGAATAGCTTGGGAATCCCAGACAGAGGTCTGGCTCCTTTGGTAGGGTCGTAGTAGCTTTTCAGGCTCTTCCAGCCACTTTTGGTAGATGTCTGTACCCAGACATGATTTGCTTCTGCTTGTTGTTTGTATGACTTAAGTGTCGGGTCACGAGACCCCTGTTTGTAATATCACACTATGTTGATTCTTATGAGTCTTTAATAAATGCTTGAGCCATAGAGTTATGTTGTGATGCCATGTTGTATCTACACATATCGTGCATAATGTGTGTATGTTTGAAATGCATTATATGTGTGGGATTCGACACCTAGTTGTTTGCCTTTAGTAGTACTCTTTACAGGGAAATGCCTCTTTGTGATTCCATCGAGCCTTGGTAGTTTGCTACTGCTCGGAACACATTGATTGACCGGCATGTATCGTTCTTTGCTGCTGTGTCTGTCCCCTCGGGGAAATGTCACGCGGTGTAATGGAGTCCTTGTAGCTTGCTACGACTCGTCTACACACGCTGATGACCGACACCTGCTTTGCTGGGTTATGTATGCATGTCCCTGTACGGATGTACCGCTTGGGTTTATAACTAGTCATGTCGACCCGGGTTCTTTGTCGTTTGAACGCTAGCAACATATTCATATACGTGAGCCAAAAGACACAAATGGTCCCGGCCAAGGTAAGGTGGCAGCCGTGGAGTTTACCGTGCGTGAGGCCGCAAAGTGATGTGATGTGTTACAGGCTGGGTTCTTATGACCTAGGATCGGGGTCCCGACATTGGATTGAAGCGGCCCGGACCAACATCACTCGTACTCTTACGAGAGACCGGTTTCATCAACTAGCATGCAACTTGTTGCATAAAGATGACTAGCGGGTGTTTGTTTCTTCGACTTTAGTTGAATCAGATTTGACCTAGGCAGTCCTTGGAGAAGGTTAAATAGCAACTTGCATATCACCATTGTGGTTTTGCGTAAGTAAGATTCGATCATACTAGATACCCATAGCAGCCACGTAAAACAAGCAACAACAAATTAGAGGACGACTAACTTGTTTTGCAGGGTATGCATGTGATGTGATATGGCCAAAGACATGATATGCTATATTGGATGTATGAGATGATCATGTTGTAATAGTTAAATATCGACTTGCACGTCAATGCTACGGCAATCGGCAGGAGCCATAGGGTTGTCTTTAATTATTTTTGCGCTTTATGATGCTTTGCTTTATCGCTGGTAGTAGCTTTAGTAGTAAAAGCATAGTTAGCGCGACAACCTCGATGGCAACACAATGATGGAGATCATGGTGTGGCGCCGGTGATCATGGAGATCATGCTGGTGCTTTGGTCATGGAGATCAAGAAGCACAAGTTCATGGCCATATCATGTCATTTATGATTTGCATGTCATGTTAATCCTTTTATGCACCTTATTTTGCTTAGGACGACGGTAGCATTATAAGGTAACCCCTCACTAAAATTTCAAGATAAAAATTGTGTTCTCCCTGACTGTGCATCGTTGCGATAGTTCATCGTTTAGAGACACCACGTGATGATCGGGTGTGATAGACTCAATGTTCACATACAATGAGTGCAAAACAGTTGCACACGCGGAACACTCGGGTTAAACTTGACGAGCCTAGCATGTACAGACATGGCCTCGGAACACAACAGACCAAAAGGTCGAGCATGAATCATATAGTTGATATGATCAACATGGAGATGTTCACCATTGAAGCTAAACTCAACTCATGTGATGATCGGACTTGAGTTAGTGAATTTGGATCATGCGATACTCGAATGACTAGAGGGATGTCAATTTGAGGTGGAGTTCTTAATTAATATGATTAATTGAACTCATTATCATGAACATAGTCAAAAATATCTTTGCAGATTATGGTGTAGCTTGCGCTGTAGCTCTACTGATTTAAATATGTTCCTAGAGAAAATTTAGTTGAAAGATGATAGTAGCAATTATGCGGACTAGGTCCGTAAACCGAGGATTGTCCTCATTGTTGCACAGAAGGCATATGTCCTTAATGTACCGCTCGGTGTGCTGAACCCCAAACATCATGTGTAGATGTTGTGAACATGCGACATACACGTTTTTCATGCCTACATGATAGTTCAATGCATAATGCTTGAACGACTTAGAATTGAGGCACTAAACACGTTTCGAATGTCGCGGGACATACGAGATGTTCCAAGAGTTGAAATTGGGATTTTAGGCTCGTGCCCACATTAAGAGGTATGAGACCTCCGACAAGATTCTTTGTCTACAAAGTAAGGGAGAAAAGCTCAATCGTTGAGCATGTGCTCAGATTGTCTGAGTGCTACAGTCGCTTGAATCGAGTGGGAGTTGATCTTCCAGATGAGATAGTGATGGTTCTCCAAAGTCACTGCCACCAAGCTACTAGAGCTTCATGATGAACTATAACATATCAAGGATAGATATGATGATACTTGAGCTATCCGAGATGTTTGACACTGCGAAAGTAGAAATCAAGTAGGAGCATGAATTGTTGAGGTTAGTAAAACCACTAGTTTTAAGAAGGGCAAGGGTAAGAAGGGATACTTCATGAAACAGCAAACTAGTCGCTGCTCTAGTGAAGAAACCCAAGGTTGAACCCAATCCCGAGACTAAGTACTTATGTTATGAAGGGAACGGTCACTGAAGTGGAACTACCCTAGATACTTGGTAGATGAGAAGGCTGGCAAAGTCGACAAAAGTACATTGGATATACGTGATATTGATGTGTACCTTACTAGTACTCCTACTAGCACCAGAGTATTATATATCGGTTCAGTCTCTAAGTGTTAGTAACTCGAAATTATAGCTACGGATTAAACGGATACTAGCAAGGGTGAGGTGACGATGTGTGTTGGAAGTAATTCCAAGGTTGATGTGATCAACATCGCACACTCCCTCTACCATTGGGATTAGTGTTAACCCTAATTAATTGTTATTTTGTGTTTGCGTTGAGCATAGACATGATTAGATTATGTTGATCGCAATACGGTTAATCATTTAAAGAGAATAATGGTTACTTTGTTTATTTGAATAATACCTTCAATGGTCTTGCACCTAAAATGAATGGTTTATCGAATCTCGATCGTAGTGATACACATGTTCATAATATTGATACCAAAAGATACAAAGTAGTAATGATAGTACCACTTACTTGTGGCACTGCCGCTTGAGTCATATTGGTATAAAATGCATGAAGAAGCTCCATGCTGATGTATCTTTGGACTCACTCGTTTTTTAAACGTTCGAGACATGCGAACCATGCCTATGGGTATAAACGCATGAAGAAACTCCATGCAGATGAATCGTTTGGACTCACTTGATTTTGAATCACTTGAGACATGCAAATCATACCACGTGGGCAAGATGACTGAAGGCCTCGTTTTCCAATGAGATGGAACAAGAAAGCAACTTGTTGGAAGTAATACATTTTGATGTGTGCAGTCCAATGAGTGCTGAGGCACGGAGTGGATATCGTTATGTTCTTACTTCACAGATGATTTGAGTAGATACTAGTATATTTGCTTGATCAAACACACGACTGAATTATTGAAAGGCTCAAGTAATTTCACAGTAAAGTTGAAGATCGTCATGACAAGAGGATAAAATGTCTACGATATGATCGTAGAGATGAATATATCTGAGTTGCGAGTTTGGTACACAATTAAGACAGTGTGGAAAATGTTTCACAACTAATGCCACCTGGAACACCATAGTGTGATGGTGTGTCCGAACGTCATAGTCGCGCCCTATTGGATATGGTGCATGCTATGATGTCTCTTATCAAATTACCACTATCATTTTTTGGTTAGGCATTAGAGACAATCACATTCACTTTAAATAGGGCACCACGTAATTCCGTTGAGATGACAACGCATGAACTATGGTTTGGAGAAACCTAAGCTGTCGTTTTTTAAAAGTTTGGGGCTACGACACATATGTGAAAAAGTTTCAGACTGATAAGCTCGAACCCAAAGCGGATAAATTTATCTTCATAGGATACCCAAAACAATTGGGTATATCTCCTATCTCAGATCTGGAAGAAAAGTGTTTGTTTCTAGAAACGGGTCATTTCTCGAAAAAATGTTTCTCTCGAAAGAATTGGGTGGGAGGATGGTGGAAACTTGATGAGGTTATTGAACCGTCGCTTCAACCAGTGTGTAGCAGGGCGCTGGAAGTTGTTCCTGTGGCGCCTACACCAATTGAAGTGGAAGCTGATGATACTATCATGAATCTTCAGATCAAGTTACTACAAACCTAGTAGGTCGACAAGGTCACGTACTGCTCCAGAGTGGTACGATAACCTTGTCTTGGAGGTCATGTTGTTGGATAACAATGAACCTACGAGCTATGGAGAAGCGACGGTGGGCCCGGATTCCGACAAATGGCTGGAGGCCATGAAATCCAAGAGAGGATCCATGTATGAAAACAAAGTGTGGACTTTGGAAGAACTACTTGATGGTCGTAAGACTATTAAGTACACATGGATCTTTAAAAGGAAGACAAACGATAATGGTGAAAAGTCACCATTAAGAAAGCTCGACTTGTCGCAGAGATGTTTCCGACAAGTTGAAATGGTTGACTATGATGAGACTTTCTCACTCGTAGCTATGCTAAGAGTATGTTGGACTTATGTTAGCAGTTGCTGCATTATTTATAAAATCTTGCAGATAGGATGTCAAAACATTGTTTCCTTGACGGTTTCCTTGAGGAAAGGCACAGAAGATTTTGTCGATCCTAAGGATGCTAACAAGTATGCAAGCTCCAGCGATCCTTCTAAAACCTGGAGCAAGCATCTCGGAGTTGGAACGTACGCTTTGATGAGATGCTCAAAGTTTTTGGGTTTACACACTTTATGAGAATTGTGTATTTCCAAAGAAGTGAGTGGGAGCACTATTTAATTTCTGATTAGTATATGTGGTTGACATATTGTTGATCAAAAACAATGTAGAATTTTTGGAAAGCATAAAGGGTTGTTTTAAAGGAGTTTTTCAAAGGAAAACCTGGATTAAGCTACTTGAACATTGAGCATCAAGATCTATGGAGATAGGTCAAAGTGCTTAATAGAACTTTCAACGAAATGCATGCCTTGACAAGTTTTTGAAGGAGTACAAAATAGATCGGCAAAGAAGGAGTTCTTGGCTGTGTTGTAAGGTGTGAATTTGAGTAGGACTCAGAGCTTGACCACGTCAGAAGAAATAGAAAGGACGAAGGTCGTCCCCTATGCCTTAGCCGTAGGCTGTAAAGTATGCCATGTTGTGTACCGCACCTGATGAGTGGCTTGCCATGAGTTTGTCAAGGGGTACAAGAGTGATCCAGGAATTGACCACTCGACAACGGTCAAAGTAATCCTTAGTAACTAGTAGACTAAGGAATTTTTCTCTATTATGGAGGTGATAAAAGAGTTCGTTGTAAAGGGTTACGTCGATGCAAGCTTTGACACTAATCCGGACGACTATGAGTAGTAAACCAGATTCGTATAGTGGAGCAATCATTTGGAATAGTTCCAAATGGCATGAGGTAGAAGCATCTACAGGATGACATAGAGATTTGTAAAGCACACACGGATCTGAAGGATTCAGACCTGTTGACTAAAAACCTCTCTCACAAGCAAGACATGATCGAACCCCAGAACTGTATGGGCGTTAGATTCATTGCAATCACATAGCGATGTGAATTATATTATTGACTCTAGTGCAAGTGGGATAATATTGAAAATATGCCCTAGAGGCAATAATAAATTGGTTATTATTATATTTCCTTGTTCATAATAACCGTTTATTATCCATGCTAGAATTGTATTGATTGGAAACTCAAATACATGTGTGGATACATAGACAACACACTGTCCCTAGTGAGCCTCTAGTTGACTAGCTCGTTGATCAAAGATGGTCAAGTTTTCTTGGCCATAGACAATTGTTGTCACTTGATAACGGGATCACATCATTAGGAGAATGATGTGATGGACAAGACCAAACTATAAACGTAGCATATGATTGTGTCCTTTTATTGCTACTGTTTTCTGCATGTCAATGTATTTGTTCCTATGACCATGAGACACTGGAGGAATGCCTTGTGTGTATCAAACGTCGCAATGTTACTGGGTGACTATAAAGGTGATCTACAGGTATCGGCAAAGGTGTCTGTTGGGTTGGCATGGATCAAGATTGGGATTTGTTACTCCGTATGACCGAGAGGTATCTCGGAACCCACTTGGTAATACAACATCACATCAAGCCTTGCAAGAAATGTGACTAAGGAGTTAGGAACAAGATCTTGTTTTACGGAAAGAGTAAGGAGACTTGCCGATAACGATATTGAACTAGGTATGAAGATACCGACGATCGAATTTCGGGCAAGTAACATACAGAAGGACAAATGGAACCACATACGGGATTAACTGAATCCTTCACATAGAGGTTCAAATGGTAGAGATCTTTGTAGCATATGTAGGAGACAATATGGACATCTAGGTACCGCTACTGGTTATTGACCGAAAAATGTCTCAGGTCATGTCTGCATAGTTCTCGAACCCGCAGGGTCTGCACACCTAAGGTTCGGTGACGTTTCGGTATTATTGAGTTATGTGTGTTGGTAAGCGAAAGTTGTTCGGAGCCCCGGATGAGATCCCGGACGTCACGAGGAGCTCCGGAATGGTCTGAAGGTAAATATTGATATATGGGAAGTCCTGTTTTGGTCACGAAAAAAAGTTTCGGGTACTTCGGTAGTGTACCGGGAGCGCCGGGAGGGTACCGGGGACCATCGGGAGAGGTGTCATGCCCCGAGGGGCCTCATGGTCTGTGGGAGGAGACAAACCAGCCCTAGTAGGCTGGTCTAAGCCCCCACTAAGGCCCATGAGGTTTGAGAAGGAAAAACACCCAAAGGTGGAAGAGGAGGAAAGGGTTTCCAAGTGGAGAGGAGTTATCCAACTCCTAGTAGGATTGGAGTAGGACTCCTCCACCTCCAATTTCGGCCAAACCTTGAGTGTTTGAGGCTGCCTCCTCACCTACCTCCCTCTTATATATACTAGAGGAATTAGAGGCAGCCCTAACCCTAATTGCCACGTGCTCCCTCTACTTCATCTAGATCGTTTTCTCCTCTAGTCTATTTCGGTGGTGCTTAGGTGAAGCCCTGCCAGAATAGTTCCACCACCACCACCACCATGTCGTCGTGCTTGAGAACTCATCTACCTTTCCGCGCCTATTGCTGTATCAACAAGGCGGTGATATTCATCGAGTTGTACATGTGCTGAACGCGGAGGTGCCGTCTGTTGATACGTCCAAAATGCATCACTATTTTGTATCATAATTTGTCTCTATTCATTGATATATTTCACTTTATGATGGTGTACTTATAGTGTCTTGGCTTATTTTACACAGTTTACAACTTTCCGGTGCTGAAACACCAAACACAGGATTCAACGGAGAAAATAGCACGAAGAGTGCTCAAAACCCTTGATAGTGCTCAAAAGAATTACACTGCTACTGAGAAAAAAAATTTAGCGGTAGTGTTTGCTTGTGATAAGTTTATACCTTACATTGTTGATTCTAAAGTCATTATTCATACTGGTCATGTTTCTATTAAGTATCTTCTGGAAAAGAAGGATGCCAAACCAAGGCTTATCCGATGGGTCCTTCTTCTTCAAGAAGTTGATTTGCATATTGTTGATAGGAAAGGAGCAAACAACCCTGTAGCAGACACCCTTTCCAGGATGGAGGACATACCACACGATCCCATTCTAGTCAACCATAGTTTTCATGACGAACAGTTAGCTGTTTTATAGGTGAAACCTAATTTAGATCCGTGGTATGCAGATTATGCTAACTTTATTGTTGCAAAGTTTTTGCCTCGAGGTTTAACATTCCAGCAGCGGAAGAAGTTATTCCACGACTTGAGGTATTACTTTTGGGATGACCCACATCTTTTTAGAGAGGGTGCAGATGGTATTGTGAGGAGATGCATACCAGAGCATGATAAGAAGGAGATTTTGAGACATTGTCATAGCAGTCCTTATGGAGGACATCCCGCCGGTGAGAGGACCACACACAAGGTTCTCCAACCAGGTTTTTATTGGCCTACTCTCTTTAAATATGCTAGAAATTACGTTTTATCCTGTGATAAGTGCCAGCGAGTTGGTAATATTAGTAGGAGGAATGAGATGCCTATGAATTATTCGCTAGTCATTGAGCCTTTTGATTGCGGGGGTTTTGATTTTATGAGTCCTTTCCCTGCTTCACACAAGTACGCTCACATCTTAGTAGCGATAGATTATGTGACCAAGTGGGTTGAAGCAATCCCCACCGAAAGTGTTCATCACAAGACATCTTTGAAAATGCTCAAGGATGTAATCTTCCCTAGGTTTGATGTACCTAGGTACCTCATGACGGACGGAGGATCGCATTTTACACATGGTGCTTTTAGAAAAGCTCTAGCCAAATATGATATTAATCATAGAATTGCTTCACCTTACCACCCTCAAAGAGGTGGGCAAGTTGAGCTCACAAATAGAGAGATCAAGTTGATCTTGCAAAAGACAGTGAATAGTTCTAGAAAGGACGGGTCCAATAAGTTAGGTGATGCCTTGTGGGCGTATAGAACTGCTTACAAAATCCCATGGGGATGTCTCCGTATAATATGGTTTATGGTAAGGCATGCCATCTACCTCTAGAGTTAGAGCACAAAGCTTTTTGGGCCGTTAGAGAGATTAATGTTGATCCAAAGCTTGCTGGTGAAAAGCGTCTCATGAACTTGGCTTCTATAGATGAGTGGAGAAGTGAAGCTTACGAGAGCAGAAAAATGTTCAAAGAAAAGGTAAAGAAGTGGCATGACAAGAGAATTTTGAAACATGAATTTAATGTTGGTGAAAAAGTTTTGTTGTATAGATGTCGTTTCAGGTTTTCTCTAGGTAAATTACTTTCCAAGTGGGAAGGACCGTACCATATCAAAGAAGTCTACCGCTCCGGTGTAATCAAGATTAATAATTTTGAAGGCACAAAACCACATGTTGTGAATGGGCAAAGACTCAAGCATTACATGGCTGGAGACCCAATCAATGTAGAGGTGGATGTGATACAGGTAGCCTCCCACGAAGAACATATTGCAACACTGTATCAGACACCGGTAGAAGCAGAATAAGAAAAGGTATGAAATACGGTAAGGAAACTTCCCGAACATCAATAAAAGTCCCGTATTATGTGTTTTTGCAAAATTAGGAATATTCCGAGCCGTAGCAGAGCCGGAGAGGATCTCCAGGTCACCTAGGCGACCTGCTGGCGCGGGCTAACCCCTGGCCACGCCAGGAGGCCTCCTGGACCACCCGAAGTTCATCTCCGACCCTACTTTGGCTTGTTACCTTCCTTTTGGTGCAGAAGTGTTTCCTATATATTTTCCCGGATCGTCCCGGCTTTGTATCTTGCGATTCCGTGTGTTTTCTCTTTCGACCTTTTTTCTGCGAGGCTAAGAAGCTATTATCCGAGATGTCTTCTTGTGACTCAAGCGGGGAGGACTACATAGGTCGTCGACCCGCCGTGTCTAGCAAGATATCAACCAAGGGAAGGTCACCGAATGGGCTACCAATGAAGAGATAGCTGCAAGACAAGCGAAGATGGAGTGCTTCGTGAGAGAGGAAGTCAAGATGGTCACCGCCCAGCAAGATGGAGATCCTTAATCACGTGGACCCAGCTCCAACAACCCCATCCTCGTGGGGTTTATTAACCGTCAACATGATCTTTCTCTAAACCTTTCAGAAACCGTCCCTCCACTGGGAGCTCCACTTGTGTCATCTACTATATGCAAAGCTTACAGAATCACTAGCCAGTTCTGTGAAGACTTCCGTGTGCTCAAAGTACAAGTGGCCATATTGGAAGATGAAAACAAAACCCTTCGGCACATAATAGCAGACTTGGAGAACAACAAGTAGGATGAGAAGTGAAATTTTCATGGGTAATGGCATTCCCTTAGCTTGTTCCAAGCTTGGGGGAGTGCCTGGTATATTTATTTTTTATCCTTTACTTTTTATGGTCAAGTTTAGTGTCGTATCATGTCTAGGGATGTTATCTTATGAAATAGGTGTTTGCATTGAGGTCTAATACTCCTTTGTAGAGAGTTTGTATCCGTGAGCATGTAGTGTCTATGATGGAATATTAATGAGAAGTCTATTGGTTTCTTTGCTGCACTTGGTATTCTCTTCATGCAATCAATCTTATATGCTGATTCTTATGGGAGTATTGATCTTACACATCAGGTATGGCTTTAAAAACTTTATTTAATCTTGGCAAACATAGCATTGGTCATAACAACAAGCATGAGTTTTTCTAGTAGCGACGTAGCCAAAACCTTTATGTTCTTATGCTTGAAGAGTTATGCTGACAAGGAAGACACCTTGATGTTTTATGCCAATTATTTATGTTAAACTTTATATTGTTTTGCATCCAAGTCAACACTATTTGTCTGCTCTTAAAGTCCTTTGGTAGCCAACCCTTGCACTAAGCGGGAATACTGGTTGTGCATCCATGCCCCGAAACCTCAACCTTCTCAAGAGTCCACCATACCTTCCCTATACGTGGTATTTCACCGCCACTCCTAAAGTATATTACTCATGTGCTATCTTTAAACCTTCAAATATTACTCCCTGTGTTTGTGCCTCTGCTTTAGCTCATGAGAAAGTAGTAGGTAATTCATGATCTTCTCATACTGGACAAGTTTTATCTTGGGTTTGCATGTTTAATCTGCAAACCCCTAATACCAGAAGGGACTGGCATGAGCGCGCCCAAGTCGTAAAAGATAATAACAACAAATAAAACCTCCTTCACGCTTTGTTAATGAGAAATCAGAAAACTTTGGTAGTGATAAACAAAAGAGACTAAGGGGATGTGATCGTCCCCACTTTGGGAGTCGTTCCTCAAAACTTTTCCAGCATAAGAAGTATTGGGCTATCTACTAGAATTCGTTGAGGAGTCATGCACCTCTCAAAAGCTTGTTTTACAATCTTGTTGATTTCAAAATATCTAAAAACCTCTAGCACATGAGTTTTCCCTACTTCCCTCTACAAAGGGCCAATATTTTACTTTTATGTTGAGTCAGTAAACCTACTTCTTCCTATCCTGAAAAGAGCACACACTTTATGTTGATAAAGATGCATGCATTTATATTATTTCATTGAGAATTGCCATATCACACCTTTGTTGACATTATCATTAAGATAAGTGAGTTGTTTGTTAAGCCTAGCTAAACAAAACATATTCCTTTGTGTTAGCATTTTCACTTCTTGACTAATAACATGTTCTTTCAAAAAGCTTCAATTGATCTCATCAAAATATAAGAGGAAGAGCAAAAGTTAAAAGTTATTAGTTGTTCTTTGACCAAGGATATGTTTGCCATGGTTTGATGAGTTTTCTTAGCTCTACTTTTGATTGTAATTGATATTACTCTTTCATAAGGGCCTTATGAGCTGAGATTGTTGTGGAGGATGGTTGAGTTTAGTAGAGAAATTATGATGCTTCTTGTCCGTATTCTTATTTATCGACACATCACTCTCTAAACTTGTGGACATGTTTACCAAGCTTAGTATTCGCTTGGGGACAAGCGAGGTCCAAGCTTGGGGGAGTTGATACGTCCAAAATGCATCACTATTTTGTATCATAATTTGTCTCTATTCATTTATATATTTCACTTTATGATGGTGTACTTATAGTGTCTTGGCTTATTTTACACAGTTTACAACTTTCCGGTGCTGAAACACCAAACACAGGATTCAACGGAGAAAATAGCACGAAGAGTTGCAATATCAGAACATCTCCAATTGTGCTGAAATTTTGAGGGAAGAAGTTTCCCAACAGATCCCGAAGACAGGCTAAAGAAGGGCTGGAGGGGGGCCACATGTCACCCCGGCGACCTGCTGGCGCCCCCGCCCCCTAGGTTGCGCGAGGAGGCCGCCTGGGTGATGGGCCCAGCCTCCGGTTCTCTCCTTTGGCCTATATGTTCCACTTGACCTAAAAGTTTCGGGGATAGAAGATTTTTCGCGATTCCGCCGCTGCTCCGTGGCGGAAACCTACAGAGAATAAAAGACCTTTCCAGCGGGCAGATTTCACCGGGGAGAACTCCTCCCGGAAGGGGAGATCGTCCTCATCGTCGTCACCATCGTCACGGGCATTATCGAGATTATCATCATCATCATCACCAACACCAGCACCATCTTCACCTTCATCCCATCTACTTCACCATTGCAATTGGAGTTGTACCTTGCACTATTCATCCCCTCTACTCTACCAGTGTTGATTACTCTTTTGTGGTGAATGCTATTGAGTTTTGTTGGAGGATTACTGTTATGACCAGATTGTTAATCATATTTTCATCACCTCTGATCATGATCTCTTTTATGTCTTGTGAGTAGTTCCGTTAGTTCTTGAGGACATGGGAAAATTCTAGATGCTAGTAGTCATATGATGTTGAAGTAATATGTGTTGATTGATATTTAAGTTACCACTACAGGAATCAGCTTCTTTGCCGTTCGCCATAACAGACGGCAAAGAGGACCCCACTGACGGCAAAGCTCTTTGCCGTCAGCCTCATGTCGGCAAAGATTATGCGTCAGCTTACGACGACATTGTAGCTTCTTTGTCGTCAGCCTTCCCTAAGCGAACGACAAAGCTCTTTGCTGTCAGTATCTGGTACCGAGCAGTTGGCAAAGAATTTGAGACGGCAGCCGACACGAGATGCCTCCATTAGGGCTAACGAAGGTTTGTCGTCTGCTTGCCCCGTAGCCTTTGTTGCCTGCTTCCCCCGTAGCCTTTGTCGTTTGCTTCCCCGTAGTCTTTGCCGTCTGCGTGTATGTGCCAGCCCATAACAGCCCAGACGTTTTTTCTTCTCTTTGCCGTCAGCCTCCCCGGGCAGCAGACGGCAAAGAAGCTATATGGCCAGCTGCTGCTGCCCCCCAGGGTGCACAGCCTGGTGCCATGTGGCACGTTCGTCGTCGGCCAGCTGATGGCAAAGCTCTTTGCCATCAGCTGGCAGACGGCAAAGATCCCAAATAGCTTCTGTTTTGTTTGTTTTTTATTACTTCACAACACACACACACACACACACACACACATATATATATATATATATTTCACATCACATATATGATATATATTTCACAACCCATATACATATAGTTCACCACACATATATGATATACATATAAAGTTCATCAATGTACATCCCATATATCGAAAGAACCAACAAACAAAGTTTTACACTGTTCATCCATAGATACATATACATATAGTTCGACATTGTTCATCAACTCAAATGAAAACTAGAACTAATAAGGCACTCCATGAATGCTAGCTTCCATGCATGTAGTACATCCAATCTGCAAAAATGTGAATAAGAAAGTCAGAAGAGGAACAATATATGATGTTTTTGAGCTAATTATGTCATTTTAGAGGAAAACAAGCTAAGAATATAATATTCATTAGCCAACCAAGGTTCTTATGCCATTTGAGCTTATTATGTCATTTTGGAGCTAAATGGGCTAATTATGTCATTGTTGGGGAGAATAAGGTAAGGAGAATATGAAAGAGGAGGAGAAGAAGAAGAAATCAAGAAGAAGGAGAAGAAGAAGGAGAAGGGGGAGAAGGAGGAGAAGGTCTTCTCCTCCTTCTCCTTCTTCTCCTCCTCCTCCTTCTCCCGCTTCTTCTCCTTCTTCCTTCTTTTCATTTCTCCTATTTCTTCTCCTCTTCTCCTCTTGTTGGAGCTAAATTATCTAATTATGTCATTTTGGAGCTATATAGGCTAATTATGTCATTTTAGAGGAAAACAAGCTAAGAACATAATATTCATGAGCTAACCAAGGTTTTTATGCCATTTTGAACTTATTATGTCATTTTGGAGCTAAATGGGCTAATTATGTCATTGTTGGGGAAATTAAGGTAAGGAGACTAATAAATAGGAGAAGAAATAGGAGGAGGAGAAGAAGAATAAGAAATCAAGAAGAAGTACAAGAAGAAGAAGAAGGAGAAGGAGGAGAAGGAGGAGAAGGTCTCCTTCTTCTTCTCCTCCTCCTTCTCCTTCTCCTTCTTCTTCTTTTCTTCTTCTTCTTCCTTCTTTTCATTTTTCCTATTTCTTCTCCTCTTCTCCTCTTGTTGGAGCTAAATTATCTAATTATGTCTTTTTGGAGCTATATGACCTAATTATGTCATTTTATAGGAAAACAAGCTAAGAATATAATATTCATGAGATAACCAAGGTTCTTATGCCATTTTGAGCTTATTATGTCATTTTGGAGCTAAATGGGCTAATTATGTCATTGTTGGGGAAAATAAGGTAAGGATAATAAGAAAGAGGAGAAGAAAGAGGAGGAGGAGGAGAAGAAAAAGAAATCAGGAAGAAGGAGAAGCAGAAGAAGGAGGAGAAGGAGGAGAAGGTGGAGAATGTCTTCTCCTCCTTCTCCTTCTTGTCCTCCTTATTCTCCTCCTCCTCCTTCTCCTTCTTCTTCTCTTCTTCTTCTTCTTCTTCCTTCTTTTCATTTATCCTATTTCTTCTCCTCTTCTCCTTTTGTTGGAGCTAAATTATCTATTTATGTCTTTTTGGAGCTATATGGGATAATTATGTCATTTTAGCGGAAAACAAGCTAAGAATATAATATTCATGAGCTAACCAAGGTTTTTATGCCATTTTGAGCTTATTATGTCATTTTGGAGCTAAATGGGCTAATTATGTCATTGTTGGGGAAAATAAGGTAAGGAGAATAAGAAAGAGGAGAAGAAAGAGGACGAGGAGAAGAAGAAGAAGAAATCAAGAAGAAGGAGAAGGAGGAGCACGAGGAGAAGGTCTTCTCCTCCTTCTCCTTCTTCTCCTCCTTCTTTTCCTCCTCCTTCTCCTTCTTCTTCTGTTCTTCTTCTTATTTTTCGTTCTTTTCATTTTTCCTATTTATTCTCATCTTCTGCTCTTTTTGGAGCTAAAATATCTAATTCTTTTTGGAGATATATGGGCTAATTAGGTTATTTTAAAGGAAAACAAGCTTAGAATATAATATGCATGAGCTAACCAAGGTTTTTATGAGCTTATTGTGTCATTTTGGAGCTAAATGGGCTAATTATGTCATTGTTGGGGAAAATAAGGTAAGGAGAATACGAAAGAGGAGAAGAAAGAGGAGGAGGAGAAGAAGAAGAAATCAATAAGAAGGAGCAGAAGAAGAAGAAGGAGAAGGAGGAGAAGGAGGAGAAGGAAGGTGACCTTCTCCTCCTTCTCCTGCTTCTCCTCCTCCTCCTTCTCCTTCATCTCCTCCTCCTCCTCCTTCTTCTCTTCTTCTTCTTCTTCTTCTTCTTCTTCCTTCTTTTCATTTTTCCTATTTCTTCTCCTCTTCTCCTATTTATTCTAATTATGTCAAAAATGAACGAGAGAAAGAACTTACCGTCGTGGTCATCAAGGAGGAGAAACACCAGGTTTGCTCACGGCGGCTTCGTTTGGAGACGATTGCCCTGGAGAAGTGGCGTGCGATGCCGCTCGGGAGTTATTTTTCAGAAAAGATATTTTGCAATGTCTCAGTTAGCATGATGACACTCAATTGTTAATACTAGTTTATAATGACCATTGAAAGGAAACTCACCATGCCAATCGCAGAGAAGACGGGCATCGGCGGAGGGACTTGACCGCTCTTCTCGCATAGACCCTGAAGAGTCCGTCATATTAGTTAGTAATGGAACATACATTACACGCATGATTTGGCTCATGTGAAAAAACACTTACCACGAAAAGCTCGTACAGGGACCGTTGACCCGCATCATTCCGAGCCCTCTCCTCCTTAATCAATTGTGAAGTGGTCTGGTCCATCTCCTCAAGAGCAGCCTGAAGAGCAGCCTGGCTTGCCAATCTCTCTTTCTCAAGAGCAGCCTGGTTTGTCGCTCTCTCTCTTTCTCAAGAGCAGCTTGCAACACCATTCCTCATTACCACGGTATTGACCGATGGTCACACAAAGAATGAAATGGATGAAAGTTTTCTGAGTCCGTGACTCACCTCGATGGCAAGATCGACTGGCCGTGGACGAGGCATTATCTCAGGACAGGAGCTCGAGTGGCGCGCCTTCATCTTCGGGGGAGTGAGTGGACAACGTATTATCCCATCTCCAATGGCTATCGAGCCATGGGGCCTCCCGCCACTAGATATCATCACCAGCTCTGGATCCAAAGGTTCCTGGGTCGGGTTAAAGTCCTCCCCTTTCCTAGCCTTCCCCGTGTCCCTGTATGCCACGAGCTTGTGGTGGGATGATATGTTGGTGAAGTTATTTGGATCATCCAGGTCAGATTTAGAGAATGCCTTCGCCTTCTTGTAGGAGGCACTATGGGCCATGCCATAAAGGTCGTACAAGTGTGGCATCTCCGTCTTATTGTGATGTGCCTAAAAGAGAGGACCAAAGTATTAGTAAGGGGCTCAAGCTAGCATGAAGAATGAATTGCATGAATCATGAAGCAAACCACATACCCAGTTTCATCCGAACTAAAGTAAGTTGGCACTGCCTTGATGGTGTGGCACACCAACCATTTGTCTACGCCGATCCTTCGCATTGTCGTGGACGGCTCGCCAGTTGCCTATGCACCACCCATCAACCAACGCCTCCAAACAATCCATCTTATCCGCACACCATCTCGGGGGCACCTATAAGTTATTAGAAAGAATTTTGAGCGCTACGCCTATGAATCAAATCAAGAAAACTACGTAGAAGGCCTTAAGAATAGGTAATTATCTTCATGTACTGCTCCTTCTTCAGATACTTTCCGCGGCACTCCTTCTTCTGCTTCTTAGTACCACGCGTGGCGTAGTAGTCTCGAATAGCCTGCGACCGAGCCTCGTCGCATAAGTTCTGTAATAACCGCCTACACTCGGCCTCGAGAACCTTGGTCGCCTCCTCCTCATATCCCTCCTCACACCTATAGAAGGACTGCAATCAAACGAGAAATCATCGATTAGTACAATAATTAGCTATATTGTTAATTTTAGATTGTGTAAAAGGAAAATTTACCCAAAAGCTCTTGATTACCATCTCGGCCCTCGTGTGGCACAAGACACCATCTATAATCTCCTCCGGTGGGGCCTGTGCAGCCTAGTCGTGCTCCCAGGAAAATCCTAGTGTAGGAACCTGACCTTCACTAGGCAACGTGACAAACCCCGGAAAATTTATCCGGCAAAGCACCCCAAGGACGATGTTCGGCATGCGGACTACACGAGGGTGTGCCCATCCCCTGCAGTATGATCAGGTCAACACGTTAGATATTTGAAGAATCTTGAAGGCAAAAGATAAAAAATAGTAAATGTACTTACCTATCACCTTCAGGCATAATAACCGGCCTCTGCTCGCGGGTAGTCGGCACGACCGGGAGACCTGTACTACCACGCTTGTACACGATGGCGCCATCCACATGCATGCTGCCCTCACTATCTGTAGTCTCATTCCTGTCATCCCTGCCCCCTGAGCCACCTGGTCCCTCGGTCCAATCCGGCACCTCGGTCCGCTCCGGCCAGGCACCCCATCCGTGCGTCTCCACGTCGGCGGAAGCCTCAGGAACCGGAGTCTCGTGGGCCGAACGCACCTCGACCCGAGGGTGATCCTGGACCGGAGTCTCATGGGTCGAATGCCCATCAACCCGAGGCTCCTAGACCGGAGTCCCCGTATCCTCCTCCGCAAACGGGTCCACCATAGTAGTCTTCTGCTCGCGTGAATGAGCTGGTGGTGGTGGAGAGGACGTCTCAATAGTCCTCCTAGATCTTCCGCGGCCATCACCTCTCCTGGTACCCATCCCCTTCTTCCCTACCCGACCAGCACCTCTCCCAGTGGGCAATGCCGCCGACGAAGAAGAACCCGCGGGTGGTGTCCTCAGACTGCCTCCAAAGGCTCTACGGAGGGATAGGGGTGGAATGGAAGTACCACCCCTCATGCGGGCCGCCGAAGCAGAACCCGTCGAGAGATATGGACCCGCGCCCACCATCTTTCAACATCTGCTGACCTGCCAGGATAAAGATTAAAAGAAATTAGTACAACATAAAAAACTGAATAACTGACATGAATAATAATAATATGTACATGAATAATAAAGATTAAAATATATATAATTTAAGTTGGGAATCTTACAAACTAATAATCATCATCAATAAATGCATCATCATCATCACTATCACGCATGTCTTCATGAATGACGTGCTCATCGGGTTCAACGGCGTGAAGTTGTGAAAGGCCTTTCTGTAATCAGTCAAGCATTGAAAGGTCATCCGCATCAGTAACCTCTTCTAGTTCCAACTCTGCTGGTTCCGGCCCAGTGGTGAAGCACGGCGGTTCTTGAAATGTTTCTTGGAATTACGTGTTTCTTGGAAGAATTCTCCATCATATGTGTCTAGGTTAATGTGAGGTTCATAATCCTGTTCTTTGGGAGAGGTGATCTAACATGTGGCGGCACTTTGTAAACAACATACCAACCTTCCAGATTCTTATCATTTTGGCATGCCCACGGTAGATAGAAAACCTGGGTCGCCTGTTGAACCGTAATATAGACATCGGGAACATCTAAATGGGTGTTTGGATTGATTTCGACTAGTCCTATATGTTCATGAGTCCTTCTAGTCTCCTCCGGCTGGAACCAATAACATTTGAAGACTACGACGTTCGGTGGATTTTCACCATAGAATTGAAGTTCATAAATTGCTTCAACTCTTCCATAATACTCGATAACGCCTTCGCCGATAGCAGGGACACCATAATTTGTAGATATCCGGTCGGGCATAGATAGCTCTTTGCCAAAGTTACGAAAGAGATACCCGTTGATGTTGTATTTCTCAAATGAACGGGCCTTATAGTCAAAACCATTATCGGCTTGTCTCAGTTCGGCGTCCATAGACTCTGAATTATTCTGCAAGTTTAATACGAAATGATTGTTGCATTAGCCGCAAGTTAGACCAAGAAATGAAATGGTCCATTATTGATAATTACCGTTTGTTTGAACCAAGAGATGAAACCGGGACATCTGCCTCCTGTCTTTGCCAGAAGCTCATACTCTTCGACCGAATCATTTTCGATCACCGCTCCATCCGAGAATTTGGCGACATATCGGTTGTATGAATATCCGGGAATAAGAGCAGTTCAAAGGAATTAGAAGTTACGGGAAAATGTGCCAAGAACTTACTCGATGTACGACCGCACTTCTATTAGGTTGTTGAAGATATACAACAAAATGTTCCGCCATTCTTTTACATCCAACGTTATTGGTTTCGGAGCACCGACTGCTGCGAGCTTTCCTTTGAATAGGCTGAGGTTGGACCCACCTTTTTTAGGTTCTGCATCATTGTGCCGAAGCTTCGGATTATGGAAATGATGATTTTTGGCTTCGTAGTGTGCGGTCACACAGTTTTCCACCTCCTCAGTAATGAATGCCTCAGCCATCGATGCTTCAATTCTACGCTTATTTTTACATTTAGCTCGAAGCGTCTTCTGCATCCTCTCAGTTACATAGCACCAACGATTTTGCACGGGCCCACCCAATCAAATGCTGCATTGGATTAAATAAGCCCGGCGGAAAGATCTTCTCTAACTTGCACAACAACTCCGGTGAAAACTCCTCCATGTCATTGATACGTCTCCAACGTATCTATAATTTTTTATGCTTCCATGCTATTATCTTGTCAAACTTTGGATGTTTTGTATGCCTTTTATATCTTTTTTGGGACTAACTTATTAACTCAGTGCCAAGTGTCAGTTCCTGTTTTTTCCGTGTTTTTGACCCTTTTCAGAGGAGGATTTTAAACGGTGTCCAAATGGAATAAAACTTCCGAAAATATTTTTTTTGGAACAGAAGATACGGAAGAGACTTGAGAACCAAGGCAGGGGCCACCAGGGGACCCCACAAGCCGACTAGGCGCGGCCAGGGGGGCGCCTAGAAGGTTGTGCGCCCCCGTGTGGCTCGTTTGCCCTACCTCTTCCGCCTATAAATTCAGAAAAAATCCAAAACAACGAAAGAGATCCACGTAAATACTTTTTCGCCGCCGCAAGCTTCTGTCTCCGCAAAATCCCATCCGGGGCACGTTCTGGTGCCCTACCCGAGGGGGGATTTGGATACAGAGGGCTTCTTCATCAACACCATGACCTCTCCGATGATGCGTGAGTAGTTCACCATTGACCTTCGGGTCCATAGCTCGTAGCTAGATGGATTCTTCTTTCTCTTGGATCTTCAATACAAAGTTCTCCATTATCTTTATGGAGATCTATCCGATGTAATCTTCTTTGCAGTGTGTTTGTCAAGATCCGATGAATTGTGGATTTATGATCAGATTATCTATGAATCTTATTTGAGTTTCTTCTGATCTCTTATATGCATGATTTCAGATCCTTGTAATTCTCTTCGAGTTGTGGGTTTTGTTTGGCCAACTTGATCTATGATTCTTGCAATGGGAGAAGTGCTTGGTTTTGGGTTCATACCGTGCGGTGACCTCACCCAGTGACAGAAGGGGTAGCAAGGCACGTATCGTGTTGTTGCCATCAAGGGTAAACAGATGGGGGTTTCATCATTGGTTTGAGTTTATCCCTCTACATCATGTCATCTTGCTTAAGGCGTTACTCTGTTCGTCATGAACTCAATACACTAGATGCATGATGGATAGCGGACGATGTGTGGAGTAATAGTAGTAGATGCAGAAAGTATCGGTCTACTTGTCTCGGACGTGATGCCTATATGTATATAATCATTGCCTAAGATATCATCATGACTTTGCGCGGTTCTATCAATTGCTCGACAGTAATTTGTTCACCCACCGTATTATTTTCTATTTTTATAGAAGCCTCTAGTGAACACTATGGCCCCCGGGTCTACTTCACACCATATTTCCAGCCTTACACTTTTACTTCGTTGCACTGTCCGCCTTCAGATCTCACTTTGCAATCAATCTTGAAGGGATTGACAACCCCTTTATTGCGTTGGGTGCAAGCTCTTTTGTGTTTGCGCAGGTACTCTGGACTTGGCGCGATTCTCCTACTGGATTGATACCTTGGTTCTGAAACTGAGGGAAATACTTACTACTCCTTTGCTGCATACCCTTTCCTCTTCAAGGGAAAAACCAACGCAAGCTCAAAAGGCAGCAGAAGGATTTCTGGCGCCGTTGCCGGGGAGGATCAAGTCAAGAACTCATCCAAGTAAGTGACGCAAACTCATCTCTTGCATTTACTTTTTTTGCCTCTCGTTTTCCTCTCCCCCACTTCTGAAAAACAAAAATTTACAAAAATATTTACTTTTTTTCGTTTGCCTTTTTCGTTCGCCCTTTTCTCTTGCTTGATTTATGTTCATTTGTGTGGGATAGTCTACCTGTCTTCATGGCTAGACCCATCGCTTCGAACGATACTCCCGAGGACGAAGTTCTCAATTTCAAACAAAATGAGGAAGAAAACTTAAAGGACGCTTGGTACAGGATTTGCAATGCTCAGAGTAGATCTACTTGTAAGCAATCTACTACCGCCCTGCTTTGCAGTTTTTATGTGGGTATTTCTCCTTGGAATAGGTATATTCTTGAAACCATCGTAGGCAGAAATTTCTTGGGTAGCCATACCGTTGATTCTTACGAAGCTCTAATAAATTTGGTAGGCTCACCCCCACTCATGGTTAATGGAACTACCTTAACTCTAGAACATGTAATGCGTAGGCTGGACGTCATTCAAAATAAAGTTGCTACGATCGAACTCATTGAGAATTTGGATAAAAAGATCCACAATCAAATCACTCAGTACAGATCCAAGGTGGGAATGGTTCTGAAAATTTTGAAGGAGAAGGAACCCATAGTTAACGAAAAACTAGGTCATGATTCCGCTAGGATTGTCAAACTAGAGGATGTTATAACCAACTTGGGTTCCTCTTTTGCCGCTCTGCAGAATACTCCAAATTTTGCCCACAATAAGGCCACCAAGTCTGTTTTTATTCCTAAAAATAGTGGTGAATCATCTAGTAAGAAAGATGAAGACCTTAAGATGATGAGTGATCACGCTACTTATGGTTTGAGCACCAAAGACGACGATACGTGATTCTATCGCCTTATGCCTAGCTAAGGGCGTTAAACAATAGCACTTGTTGGGACGCAACCCAATGAATTTATCTTTTCTATTTCTGTTTTTTTGCGTCCACACCATCATAATTCTGTTATGATTGGGTCTTTTGCGTTTCTTTTTGTGTTTGAGCCAAGCAAAACCTTTATGACTAGTCTTGGTGATGGTTGTTTGATCCTGCTGGAAAAAGACAGAAACTTTTCGCTTACAAGATTATTTTTAGTTTTTATTCATAAAGATATTTTGAGTTGATTCTTTTTTCTGCTGGTTGATATGCCTTTTGCCAAAGCAGTCATAATGTTTCAGAATTTTTGAGGTACCATAAGTATACGAAGCATACAGATTGCTACAGACTGGTCTGTTTTTGACAGTTTCTGTTTTTGTTGAGTTGGTTGCTTGTTTTGATGAAACTATGGATAGTATCGGGGGTTACCAGCTATGGAAAAGTGAGAATACAGTAATCTAACACCAATGTAAATAGAAATCAAGATTGCTACAGTACCTAAAGAGGTGGTAGTTTGTTTTCTTGTGCTAATGATATCACGAGTTACTGTTTAAGTTTTGTGTTGTGAAGTCAAGTTTTGGGTGATGTTCTCATGGACAAATGGATAAAGAGTGGAAATAGCTCAAGCTTGGGTATGCCCAAGGCATCCCAAGCCAAATTCAAGGACACCAAAAATCCTAAGCTTGGGGATGCCCCGGGAAGGCATCCCCTCTTTCGTCTTCAATCCATCGGTAACATTACTTGGAGCTATATTTTTATTCACCCCATGCTATGTGTTTTGCTTGGAGAGTCTTGTATTGTAGGAGTCTTTTATTTTTGTTGTGTCACAATCATCCTTGCTGCACACCTTTTGAGAGAGACATGCACTCATCGTGAATTTGCTAGAATGCTCATCGTGCTTCACTTATATCTTTTGAGCTAGATAATTTTGCTCTATGTGCTTCACTTAGATCTTTTAGAGCATGGCGGTGCGTGACTTGGTAGTTGGTTTGTTCTATGAAAATAGTCCCAAAGGTGATAGGTACCCAAAGAGGATACAAAAACTTCCATCTTCATGAGCATTGAGTAGAAAGGGAAGTTTGATTCCTCTCAATTAGTTTTGAGACGTGGATTTGGTAATATTAAGAGTTATGTTAGTAGGGTGTTGTGAATCTAGAAATACTTGTGTTGAAGTTGGTGATTCCCATAACATGCACGTTTGGTGAACCGCTATGTTAGGAAGTCGGAGCATAATTGATCTATTGATTGTTATCCTTTGTGTTGCGGTCGGGATCGCGCGATGGTTAACACCTACCAACCCTTCCCCTAAGAGTATGCGTTTAGCACTTTGTTTTGATTACTAATAAAAACTTTCGCAACAATTATGTGAGTTCTTCATGACTAATGTGAGTCCATGGTATAGATGCACTTTCACCTTCCACCATTGCTAGCCTGTCTAGTACCGCGCAATTTTCGCCGGTACACAAACCCACCATATGCCTTCTGTCACATCCCTAACACTTAACCAAGATAGCATTGTGCTCATGTCTTCTTTGCATTTGCATCTAAGAAGTTTCAACAAAAAAACAACAAAGTGGCAAAGGAAAAACTCAAAACCCTAGCCACCATTTCAATTAAAGGAAATTTCAACTAGTTCAAAATCAATGAACCCAAAATGGCATCAAGAAATGTTCAAACTTTCTGATAAATCATGAAAGTAAATGAGCATTGGAGAAAACTATTTTCTTGACACTTTAAGCATTTTAAATAAATGCAAAAGCCACTGGTTTCAAATTTAAAATTTGAAATCAGAAACTATAATTTTCCAAAAATGTTGAAAGTCTTGGAAATGAGTGGGGATATTATAACAAATATTACAGGAGGTCTAAAATAGTTTTTACTTTTTGTTTTGGAGCTGAAATAATTAGCAAAGAAATAAATAGCAAAACAGAAAAACAAAAACAGAGGAAATGGAAAAAGACTTACCTGTCGCCCAAGCCAGGCCCGGCCCATCTCCCCGCTCGTCCCCTCCCTCGCGCCAGTAGGCAGCAGGAGGTGGCCGCCGCCTCCTCCGGCGCGGCCACGCACCTGCGTCCCTGCCTGGCCGCCGGTTCGCGCTGGCGACGACGGGGATAAGCTCCCCAGAGCTTCCCCTATCCATTCCCCGCCTCGGTTCTTCCCCTCCTCCCGGATCCCCTCCTTCTCCCTGCTGCTGCCATTAGAGCCGAGCTCGAGCTCGAGCTGGCCGTGCCCCTGGCCATAGGATCCCGTCCCAGAGCACGCCATTAGCTCCGCCTCGTCGCCCTGGTCGTCTCTGCAGAAGCCGAAGCCTCCTCGAGCCCTGCAACGCCCGCAACACCGTCGTCTTCCTCCTCCGGCCGCCGGACCTCTCCCGTCGATTCGTCGCCCCCAGGCCTTCCCCGAGCCGTCTGAGCTCTGCTCTGCACTCCTTGTGAGCATGCGGTCATTTCCCCTAAGTTTTCCCCGTCGATCCCCTCCTCTAGCCCTAGTTTCACCGGAGCCCGACGAGGACCACCGCTGCCGCTCGTCGCCGGTAGCCCTCCGATGTCCAGCTCGTCCTTCCGATGGCACCAACAGCTCCAAGACGACGCGTAGATGCTGTAGCAGCTAAGAACCGAGCGTAGATCCCCCTGTTGCGAAGACCCCGATGACGCCCGAGCCTTGGCCGCCGCCAAGCTCGTCGCCGGCGTCATCTCCGGCCAGATCAGCCCCGGCTAGGCGCAGAAATGAAGCTGCGGGAGACGTGCCGTTCCTCTGGTGCTCTCCGCGCCGCATTTGGCCCCCTGTGCGCCGTTTCCGAGCCCCTCCGCCGTGCTGGTGGTCGCCGGAGGCTCCCTGCCGGCGAGGACGCCCTCGCCGCCGGTGGAGGTCGACGTGGCAAGCTAACCCAACCGATTAGTGACTTAATCACTCGCTGACAAGTGGGCCCAAGGCCAAGTCAAACCTCAGTTAGGGCTGGTCAGCGCGGGATTAGTCCCAGAGAGGCTGAACAGTGGGACCCCCCTGTCAGGTTTGACCTGAACAGGTCGGCTGACCTGCTGACGTCAGCCTGATGCAATAAATGGAATTTCCAGTTTAAAACTAATTCAGGAAATTGCTAAAAATTGCAAAATCATAGAAATTAATCTGTAACTCCAATGAAAATAAATTATATATGAAAAAGTATCAGAAAAATTCAAGGATTCTGATTATGCTATTTTCATCTATGTTTGAAAAAGTTACAGGACCCTAAATTGTGAAATAAGGAATAATTCAATTCTTTAATCACTTTATAAATGGAATTTGCAAAAATATCCAAATTTCATTATAAATACAATGATCACACACTGCCCTAGATATAAATCAGTACCATAACATGACATTTCATGCATGTTAACATTAGGTTGATCTGAGCATCAGGTCGAATCAATTGAACCGGTATCCGAGAATACCCGTTTGAATTGCTATTCGAATGTGATTCAAATCAACTCTAAACCTAAAACATCTTGATTATAATAACTTATCACTTTTCATTCTCATGCCATGCTCATGCATCATTTTGATTGCATATGATTGTTATTGAATGTTGCCATTCATTTCGGTAGGCTCCGCACCCCCGGATTCCACCGAATATCCGTCTGACGGATATCGTTCCTCCTCTGAGCAACAAGGCAAGCAACCCTTTTGATCATCACGATAACTCCTATGTTCTTGCTCCTGCACCTATTTATTGCATTAGGATCAAATGCTTCAACTGCTTTTCCCACGATAGTTGGACCCACTTCCTTTGCATGACTTAACCTTGTCACAGTAAATAGCCAAACCTTGCAACCTAGCATACCTGGTAGTTGCTTGAGCTATGATGTGCCTTATCCTGCTATGCATGCTATGCTTAGAGTTGTGTATGGTCTGTCATCTGGGAGATGAACAGAAATGTGAAATGTGTTCGGTGAGCAAAGGTCATGTGTTGAACTTGATTTGGTAAAGGTACCGGTGAAAGGCTGTGTAGGAGTACATGGCGGGTTGTTTCATTGGAACCGTCCTTAGGAACTGAGTTCCGTGTATGTAATCCAAGACTAGATACTACCACATGCTGGGCCCTGAAATATGACCCCGCTCGGCCTATTAATCGCGTAGTACTCGGTCCAGGAGTTGCAAGTAGTTTCTGGTGTTTATAATAATGCTGGAGGCCGTGCATGGTGCTGACCTGAGAGGTGGACCGTGATGCGGTAGGCAGTGGCACGGTGTATCAAGTGGCACCCGGATGGTGGGCTTGGGAACCCTGCGCACATCGTTTGAGGCCGTGGCGGAAACCTCGGCCGGACTTCCGTACGGGTTACTCTCAGATAGGCGATAAACCTGGACTAGGTACTAGTGTGGTTAACGGTCGTGGCCGACTCCCTCGCTGGGCTTCCGCTTGAAGGTGGCCGAGGTGCATGACGTGCACATAGCGATAAGTGGTGAGAGCGTGTGTGTCGAAGTACACCCCTGCAGGGTTATGATCTATTCGAATAGCCGCGTCCGCGGATATGGACTACTTGGAGACATATGTTGTTCATAGATAACTTCAATGGCTACTCATAAAATTGTCAAGATAAGCGTGAGTGTCGTGGACGGCATTTCCGTATGGAGACGGAATGGTTCCACGATAGTGTATTGTTGTGGTGTTAGTGGACTCGTGTGCGAGAAATCAAGTTGTCAAAACTAATTTCAAAATGCAAGTTGTCTAGCCGCGAGTCAAATGCTGGCTTTCCGCATGAAACCCCACAATACCTTTTGATACCTTGCATGAGTAGTTAGTTCTCCTAAAGTCTTGCTAAGTACCTTCGTACTCATGTTTGCTTAATAAATGTTGCAGAGGTTGCTAATGACCCTAATGGAGGGTTCTTCGTAGACATCGACGACGACGAGTAGCTGGTGTCCCAGCTACGATCTGGCCCTACGTCGGCTCTGTAGTATAGTCAGGCCACATGCCTACTAGTTGCCCTGTCTGTACCCAGACAGTTTATAACTCTTCCGCTGGCTTGTATTGTATGACTGCTATTATGGGTCGTGAGACCCTTAATGTGTAATATTATGTGTGTGGCTCTTCCGAGCCTCTTAAATAAAGCTTGTATGGTTATGGTTATGTTGTGATGCCATCGATGTATCTATACATATCGGTATGCCATTCATACGTGTGTCTTACTTGATATGTATGGGGTTCGAATACCTAGTCGTGAACTTTAGTAGCACCCCTGACAAGGAAATGCCCCTTTGTGATCCAACGAGCCTTGGTACTTCGCTACTGCTCCGGACACATTGGTTGACCGGCATGTGTCCTTCTTAGCTGCTGTGTCTGTCCCCTTTGGGGAAATGTCACGTGACGTAATGGAGTCCTTGTAGCTTGCTACGACTCGCCTACATTCGTTGATGACCGACACCTGCTTTGTTGGGTCATGTATGCCTGTCCTTGTGCGGAACTGCCACTTTGGTTTATGACTAGACATGTCGATCCGGGTTCTTTGACATTGGTTTGCTAGCGACACTATCTCATATGTGAGTCAAAAGACGCAAACGGTCCCGGCTAAGGTAAGGCTGCAGCCATGGAGTTAACCGTGCGTGAGACCACAAAGGGATGCGATGTGTTACAGGCTGGATTCCTATGGCTTAGGATCGGGGTCCCGACAGCGTTGGTATCAGAGCCTGACTGACTGTAGGATTACTAAGCCAAACTGGTCGAAGTTGAGTCTAGAATTGCTTTAGTTATATATAAGGGAATTGTTTGTGGAAGGGAACGTAAGATTCTTGTTCTCTTCTCAAGTTATTCTATTCTGGTCATCCTCGTCTTTTCTGCGGGAATTAAGGACTAGGTTACTCATCTTCTCCTAGGCTCGTATTTCTGATCGGTAGATTATAGGACTACGGGTCGAGAGATATTGGGTTTCTTTTATTCCTAGGAAGCAGGAAGTAAGTTTGGTGACCAGAGAGTTGAACTTGATAGTTGAGTGGTTACGTTATTCCACTTTGGGTTGTCTCAAATTTGTTTTGAGCATTTACAGCCGTTATGCTGCCCAATTTTGCATTCAGAGCTCTAATGCTTTTGCATTACTCTCTATTTACAGATGCCTGGCCGTTCTTCTCATCAGGTGGTACGTTTGACCAGGTGCATTGATGTACCGGGTCATACGGCCATGCTGGTCAGGGTGATGTCGGTGTGCGGTTACCGCTGGTACCCCGAGTACACGGTGGAGGAACAGTACCGAGACTTCAACCAGAGCCAGTACATCTGCACTGTTAGGGTATTTCCAGACTACCCTGGAGCGGAGAAGCCAATCCATTGGTCCTATGGGTTGGGAGTCACTGTTGACATGGCAGTACAAGATGCTGCCTATTCAATGGTGACTATTATGAGAGCGAGACATGCACTGCTGCAGAATTCAGAGTTCTGCTATGTTCCGGCCTCTCAGTCTGGTGAAGAGGGATACCTCAGTGGAGTCTATTTTGATTCTTCTATGGAGGATCCACTTCTGCAGTCCACTGTTGAGATGCTAGAGAACAGAGACAGGGATGCTCGTGCTCTCTGCATGGAGCTTTATGCTACCCGTGCCCGTCTGTGGACAGTTTTGACGCAGCTGGCATCGGTAGTCCAGACAGGGTATGGAGAGATGGAGATGCTGAACCCTGTTAGGAACCATCTTCCGGCCCACGTTGACTGGCCAGCTATAGGAGGAGTCACACCTCTTCGGGGACCCCTCTTACCACCAGTCAGGGGACCAAGGCCACATCCGTGTCCTTATGGATCCCAGGGATCTCAGGCTAGAGTGTTTCCTGATCCGCAGGTTGAGCTTTCGGGTCATGGAGGTAATCTCTATGAGATGTTCTATGCGGATGCCTGAGCTATGAGCGGAAGGATAGTATGGTAGTAGCCGTATGTTCACAGTCCTGCGTGACTTGTGGAGTATGGTAGTAATGTGAAACGAATTCCGAAGGCCTAGATAGATAATGTATAGGAAGCTTGTAAGCCTCTGATGAGTAGTTCCACCATTTCAGTAGTTTGCTCTTCGAGTAAGTTTGTACTGAACTATGTAAGGGTGTGTATGAACCATGGTGTATATATAGCAGTTTCTTGTTACCATGTTGTTCGGATATTCATTTCCGCATTCCGTGTGTTCAGTACATTCTTAATCCATAGTTAGTATTGATATGATATTGGTCTAAGCTATGAGTTTGTTTGTCAGGATGGTGTTCACCAGGTTGAACCGTGCCCCTGCTCATGAGCAAGGTGACGGTAGTCAAGCATCGCAGGAAGACCTGCATCACCCACCTTCTCTGGTAGAAGTGATGCTTGAGGCAGAAAGAAACAAAAGAGAGACCAACCGACTGCTAGAGCGTATTGAGCAGAATACGGCTCGACAGCCTAGGAATGCTGCAGTGTCCCTCAATGATTTTGTGAAGCTGAATCCTCCAAAGTTTCATCATTCCGTCGATCCCCTCGACGCTGATGACTGGTTGTGCAGCATCTCGCGCAAGATTCGCTCTGCGAATGTGTCTGAGGCCGACAAGGTGACCTTTGCGGCGTATTTCCTGGAGGGACCCGCCAATCTGTGGTGGGAGAATTTTGAAGCTATGCGTCCCGCTGAACCAGTGGCCACATGGGCAGACTTCAACGCAGCTTTCCGTCTGCACCATATTCCAGAGGGCCTGATGGACACAAAGAGAGAGGAGTTCTCTGCCTTCACTCAGGGCAAGTTGTCTGTGGATGCCTATAGCCGCGAGTTCGGTAACCTCGCCCGCTATGCAACAGAGGAGGTGTCTATTGACGCCAAGAAGCAAGCAAGATTCCGTAAGGGTCTGAGCCCTGAGCTCCGTCGAGACCTGCGCCTCCATGAGTGTGCAAGCTTTCAAGCCCTGGTCAACAAAGCGATCAGTGCGGAGACTGGTCATACTGACTTCGAAGCCACAAGGAAGCACTCCCGTGACTTTGGCTCATCTTCTGGTTCCGCGTTTCAAAAACGCAGGCTGTGGGTTCCAAACAGTTCTCTGCCGCCAAGATACACTCCGAGGCCATCCTACGTGGCGCCTCAGACGAATCAGGCCAACCCTCCATCAAAAGCTTATGGTGGTCCAGCTAGCAATGTTGCACCACGTGCCAACCAGGTGATATGCTACAAGTGTGGAGAACCAGGGCATTATTCCCGTGAGTGTCCTCAGAATGTGGGTGCCAAGCAACCCGGAAAGTCCGTCGGGCAGGCCAAGTCAGGCAAAGCGTTTTATGTGAAGCCAACTCCTGCACGTGGCCGTGTGAACTATGTGTCAGCAGAAGAAGCTGCAGAGGATCCCGACGTCATGCTGGGTACGCTTCTTGTTAATCATCACCCAGCGTCCGTTCTCTTTGACACTGGGTCTTCTCATTCCTTCATTTCAGAAAGTTATGCACAGTTGCATAACATTTCATTTTGTGATATGCCAATCCCATTGGTTGTCCAAAACCCTGGTAGTAAATGGCAAACCTCTAGGATAACCTATGACAATGAAATTCTAGTAGACAGGCTAGTTTTTCTAGCCTCATTGATAGCATTGAAATCTTCGGATATTAATATCATCTTGGGCATGGACTGGATGTCAGCTCACTATGCCAAGATTGATACTCACTCTAGAAATGTCCAGCTTACCCATCCCTCGGGTGAGATGGTAAATGTCTCTACTCGAGTTGCCAAATGCCAGCTCTATTCCCTAAATGCCAACCCTCTTCCGGAACTTGTAGACATTCCGATAGTCCGTGACTTCCCGGATGTTTTTCCAGAGGAACTGCCAGGAATTCCACCTGACAGAGATGTAGAGTTTGTGATAGATCTTGTTCCGGGAACTGTCCCAATAGCCAAAAGACCTTATAAGATGGCACCCCTGGAGCTAGCCGAACTTAAGAAGCAATTAGATGAGGCCTTGAACAAGGGTTTCATTCGTCCTAGCTCCTCTCCTTGGGCTTGTCCCGTCCTCTTCATCAAGAAGAAAGACGGAACGGATCGGATGGTTGTAGATTACCGACCAGTTAACCTGGTCACCATAAAGAACAAGTATCCGCTCCCCAGGATCAACGATCTGTACGATCAGCTCGCTGGATCCTCATTCTTCTCCAAAATGGATTTGAGTTTGGGATACCATCAAATCAAGATTAAGAACGGGGACATTCCAAAAACGGCCTTTGTTACTCGTTATGGCCAATATGAGTACACCGTTATGTCCTTCGGTTTACCAATGCCCCAGCCACCTTCTCTCGGCTGATGAATTCAATCTTTATGGAGTATTTGGATAAATTCGTCGTAGTATACCTCGATGATATTCTCATCTACTCAAAGAATGAACAAGAACATGCCGAGCATCTAAGGCTGGTATTGATGAAACTTCGAGAGCATCGCCTTTATGCCAAATTTTCAAAATGTGAATTCTGGTTACCAGAAGTGACCTATCTAGGCCACGTAATCTCTGGTAAGGGTATTGCTGTCAATCCCGAGAGTTCAAGCTGTCCTTGATTGGACTCAACCTGAATCGGTTAAGCAAGTTAGGAGTTTTCTTGGTCTAGCGAGCTATTGTTGCCGCTTCGTCGAGAATTTATCCAAGGTTGCAAAGCCTCTGACTGAACTCCTCAAGAAGGATAAAAAGTTCGAGTGGACACCACAGTGTGAGCATAGTTTTCAGGAACTGAAAAGACGCCTCACTTCCGCACCTGTGTTGCTACCACCAGATTTTTCTAAGGACTTTGTTATCTATTGCGACGCCTCGCGACAAGGATTAGGTTGCATTCTCATGCAAGATCGTCATGTGATCGCATACGCATCTCGACAGTTGCGTCCACATGAGGATAACTATCCCACACATGACCTTGAGCTTGCAGCTGTGGTCCATGCACTAAAAACCTGGCGACATTACCTTCTGGGTAATCGTTGCGAAATATTCACTGATCACCAAAGTGTGAAATATATCTTCACCCAGGCAAAGACGGTGGGTTGAGTTGATCTCGGATTACGACTTAGGGATAACTTACACCCCGGGGAAGGCCAATGTTATGGCCGATGCACTAAGTCGTAAATCTTATTGTAACAATTTGATGCTACAACAAGGTCAACCACTTCTCCATGAGGACTTTTGGAAGTTGAATCTTCATATTGTTCCTCAAGGATTCCTTTCTACCCTGGTGGCGAAGCCTACTCTTAAGGATCAAATTATAGCTGGCCAAAAGCGTGACAAGGGTATATCACGGATCAAGGAGAATATTTTTAGCGGAAACGCTAAAGAATTTTCCATGAATGATCAAGGTGTGGTGTTCTTCCAGAATTGTTTAGTGGTTCCTAAGAACCCACATCTAAGGCAGTTAATCCTTAAGGAGGCTCATGATTCCCCTCTCACCATTCATCCCGGTAGTACTAAGATGTATCAGGACCTACGCCAGAGGTTCTGGTGGACTAGGATGAAGAGAGAAATTGCTGAGTTCGTTGCTAACTGCGATGTTTGTCGTCGAGTTAAGGCAGAACATCAAAGGCCTGCTGGCACCCTTCAACCTTTAGCTATTCCTGAATGGAAATGGGATAAAGTTAGCATGGATTTCATTACCGGATTTCCCAAGACCAAGAAAGGAAATAATGCTATCTTTGTGGTCATTGACCGTCTTTCCAAAGTGGCTCATTGTCTTCCTGTTCGTGAGAGTATAACAGCTAGCCAGCTAGCAGAGTTATATATCTCTCGAATAGTGTCTCTTCATGGTGTTCCCCTGGAAATTAACTCGGACCGTGGGAGTATCTTTACTTCTCGCTTCTGGGAAAGTTTTCAGAATGCCATGGGGACTCACCTATCTTTTAGCACTGCTTTCCATCCTCAATCAAGTGGTCAAGTAGAAAGAGTGAATCAAATTCTAGAAGATATGCTCCGAGCTTGTGTTATATCGTTCAGTATGAATTGGGAGAAGTGTCTTCCATTCGCCGAATTCGCTTATAACAACAGTTATCAATCAAGCTTGGGCAAAGCCCCTTTTGAAGTTCTCTATGGACGAAGATGTCAAACACCTCTTAATTGGTCAGAAACCAGAGAGAGGCAACTCTTTGGCCCGGACATGATCCAGGATGCAGAAGAGCAGGTTCGCATTATTCGTGAAAAGTTGCAAACAGCCCAGTCTCGTCAAAAGAGCCAATATGATCGTCATCATAAGGCTGCGACCTTTGAAGTTGACGAGAAGGCTTACCTTCGGATTACACCTTTGAAGGGTACCCATCGATTCGGTATCAAGGGCAAATTGGCTCCTCGTTACATTGGACCTTTTCGCATTCTTGCCAAACGAGGAGAAGTTGCCTACAAGTTGGAACTTCCTCCGCATCTTTCCAAGGTTCATGATGTTTTCTACGTCTCGCAACTCAGGCGTTGCTTTTCGGATCCTATCCGTGAAGTGGACCACGAAACGCTTGATCTACAAGATAACCTTTCTTACCGAGAATACCCCGTGCATATTCTTGATCAAGCTGAGCGTACCACTCGACGTCGAAACCTCAAGTTTCTTAAAGTTCAATGGTCAAATCATTCTGAAAAGGAGGCAACCTGGGAAAGAGAGGATCTTCTCCGACTCGAATATCCTGCATTATTCCCGACGACTTATAAATCTCGGGACGAGATTCTTTTGAGTGGGGGTGAGTTGTCACATCCCTAACCCTTAACTAAGATAGCATTGTTCTCATATCTTCTTTGCATTTGCATCTAAGAAGTTTCAACAAAAAAAACAACAAAGTGGCAAAGGAAAAACTCAAAACCCTAGCCACCATTTCCATTAAAGGAAATTTCAACTAGTTCAAAATCAATGAACCCAAACTGGCCTCAAGAAATGTTCAAACTTTCTGATAAATCATGAAAGTAAATGAGCATTGGAGAAAACTATTTTCTTGACACTTTAAGCATTCTAAATAAATGCAAAAGCCACTGGTTTCAAATTTAAAATTTGAAATCAGAAACTATAATTTTCCAAAAATGTTGAAAGTCTTGGAAATGAGTAGGGATATTATAACAAATATTACAGGAGGTCTAAAATAGTTTTTATTTTTTGTTTTGGTGCTGAAATAATTAGCAAAGCAATAAATAGCAAAACAGAAAAACAAAAACAGAGGAAATGGAAAAAGACTTACCTGTCGCCCAAGCCAGGCCCGGCCCATCTCCCCGCTCGTCCCCTCCCTCGCGCCAGTAGGCAGCAGGAGGTGGCCGCCGCCTCCTCCGGCGCGGCCACGCACCTGCGTGCCTGCCTGGCCGCCGGTTCGCGCTGGCGACGACGGGGATAAGCTCCCCAGAGCTTCCCCTATCCATTCCCCGCCTCGGTTCTTCCCCTCCTCCCGGATCCCCTCCTTCTCCCTGCTAGAGCACGCCATTAGCTCCGCCTCGTCGCCCTGGTCGTCTCTGCAGAAGCCGAAGCCTCCTCGAGCCCTGCAACGCCCGCAACGCCGTCGTCTTCCTCCTCCGGCCGCCGGACCTCTCCCGTCGATTCGTCGCCCCCAGGCCTTCCCCGAGCCGTCTGAGCTCTGCTCTGCACTCCCTGTGAGCATGCGGTCGTTTCCCCTAAGTTTTCCCCGTCGATCCCCTCCTCTAGCCCTAGTTTCACCGGAGCCCGACGAGGACCGCCGCTGCCGCTCGTCGCCGGTAGCCCTCCGATGTCCAGCTCATCCTTCCGATGGCACCAACAGCTCCAGGACGACGCGTAGATGCTATAGCAGCTAAGAACCGAGCGTAGATCCCCCTGTTGCAAAGACCCTGGTGACGCCCGAGCCTTGGCCGCCGCCAAGCTCGTCGCCGGCGTCATCTCCGGCCAGATCAGCCCCGGCTAGGCGCAGAAATGAAGCTGCGGGAGACGTGTCGTTCCTCTGGTGCTCTCCGCGCCGCATTTGGCCCCCTGTGCACCGTTTCCGAGCCCCTCCGCCGTGCTGGTGGTCGCCGGAGGCTCCCCGCCGGCGAGGACGACCTCGCCGCCGGTGGAGGTCGACGTGGCAAGCTAACCCAACCGATTAGTGACTTAATCACTCGCTGACAAGTGGGCCCAAGGCCAAGTCAAACCTCAGTTAGGGCTGGTCAGCGCGGGATTAGTCCCAGAGAGGCTGACCAGTGGGGCCCCCCTGTCAGGTTTGACCTGAACAGGTCGGCTGACCTGCTGACGTCAGCCTGATGCAATAAATGGAATTTCCAGTTTAAAACTAATTCAGGAAATTGCTAAAAATTGCAAAATCATAGAAATTAATCTGTAACTCCAATGAAAATAAATTATATATGAAAAAGTATCAGAAAAATTCAAGGATTCTGATTATGCTATTTTCATCTATGTTTGAAAAAGTTACAGGACCCTAAATTGTGAAATAAGGAATAATTCAATTCTTTAATCACTTTATAAATGGAATTTGCAAAAATATCCAAATTTCATTATAAATACAATGATCACACACTGCCCTAGATATAAATCAGTACCATAACATGACATTTCATGCATGTTAACATTAGGTTGATCTGAGCATCAGGTCGAATCAATTGAACCGGTATCCGAGAATACCCGTTTGAATTGTTATTCGAATGTGATTCAAATCAACTCTAAACCTAAAACATCTTGATTATAATAACTTATCACTTTGCATTCTCATGCCATGCTCATGCATCATTTTGATTGCATATGATTGTTATTGAATGTTGCCATTCATTTCGGTAGGCTCCGCACCCCCGGATTCCACCGAATATCCGTCTGACGGATATCGTTCCTCCTCTAAGCAACAAGGCAAGCAACCCTTTTGATCATCATGATAACTCCTATGTTCTTGCTCCTGCACCTATTTATTGCATTAGGATCAAATGCTTCAACTGCTTTTGCCACGATAGTTGGACCCACTTCCTTTGCATGACTTTACCTTGTCACAGTAAATAGCCGAACCTTGCAACCTAGCATACCTGGTAGTTGCTTGAGCTATGATGTGCCTTATCCTGCTATGCATGCTATGCTTAGAGTTGTGTATGGTCTGTCATCTGGGAGATGAACAGAAATGTGAAATGTGTTCGGTGAGCAAAGGCCGTGTGTTGAACTTGATTTGGTAAAGGTACCGGTGAAAGGCTGTGTAGGAGTACATGGCGGGTTGTTTCATTGGAACCGTACTTAGGAACTGAGTTCCGTGTATGTAATCCAAGACTAGATACTACCACATGCTGGGCCCTGAAATATGACCCCGCTCGGCCTATTAATCGCGTAGTACTCGGTCCAGGAGTTGCAAGTAGTTTCTGGTGTTTATAGTAATGCTGGAGGCCGTGCATGGTGCTGACCTGAGAGGTGGACCGTGATGCGGTAGGCAGTGGCACGGTGTACCAAGTGGCACCCGGATGGTGGGCTTGGGAACCCTGCGCACATCGTTTGAGGCCGTGGCGGAAACCTCGGCCGGACTTCCGTACAGGTTACTCTCAGATAGGCGATAAACCTGGACTAGGTACTAGTCTGGTTAACGGTCGTGGCCGACTCCCTCGCTGGGCTTCCGCTTGAAGGTTGCCGAGGTGCATGACGTGCACATAGCGATAAGTGGCGAGAGCGTGTGTGACGAAGTACACCCCTGCAGGGTTATGATCTATTCGAATAGCCGCGTCCGCGGATATGGACTACTTGGAGACATATGTTGTTCATAGATAACTTCAATGGCTACTCATAAAATTGTCAAGATAAGCGTGAGTGTCGTGGACGGCATTTCCGTATGGAGACGGAATGATTCCACGATAGTGTATTGTTGTGGTGTTAGTGGACTCGTGTGCGAGAAATCAAGTTGTCAAAACTAATTTCAAAATGCAAGTTGTCTAGCCATGAGTCAAATGCTGGCTTTCCGCATGAAACCCCACAATACCTTTTGATACCTTGCATGAGTAGTTAGTTCTCCTAAAGTCTTGCTGAGTACCTTCGTACTCATGTTTGCTTAATAAATGTTGCAGAGGTTGCTAATGACCCTAATGGAGGGTTCTTCGTAGACATCGACGACGACGAGTAGCTGGTGTCCCAGCTACGATCTGGCCCTACGTCGGCTCTGTAGTATAGTCAGGCCACATGCCTACTAGTTGCCGTGTCTGTACCCAGATAGTTTATAACTCTTCCGCTGGCTTGTATTGTATGACTGCTATTATGGGTCGTGAGACCCTTAATGTGTAATATTATGTGTGTGGCTCTTCCGAGCCTCTTAAATAAAGCTTGTATGGTTATGGTTATGTTGTGATGCCATCGATGTATCTATACATATCAGTATGCCATGCGTACGTGTGTCTTACTTGATATGTATGGGGTTCGAATACCTAGTCGTGAACTTTAGTAGCACCCCTTACAAGGAAATGCCCCTTTGTGATCCAACGAGCCTTGGTAGTTCGCTACTGCTCCGGACACATTGGTTGACCGGCATGTGTCCTTCTTAGCTGCTGTGTCTGTCCCCTTTGGGGAAATGTCACGCGACGTAATGGAGTCCTTGTAGCTTGCTACGACTCGTCTACGTTCGTTGATGACCGACACCTGCTTTGTTGGGTCATGTATGCCTGTCCTTGTGCGGAACTGCCACTTTGGTTTATGACTAAACATGTCGATCCGGGTTCTTTGACATTGGTTTGCTAGCGACACTATCGCATACGTGAGTCAAAAGACGCAAACGGTCCCGGCTAAGATAAGGCTGCAGTCGTGGAGTTAACCGTGCGTGAGACCACAAAGGGATGCGATGTGTTACAGGCTGGATTCCTATGGCTTAGGATCGGGGTCCCGACACCTTCCTCAAAACAACCACCATACCTACCTACTATGGCATTATCATAGCCATTCCGAGATATATTGCCATGAAACTCCCACCGTTCCGTCTCATGACTTGTGCCGTCACTCTCATATTGCCATTGCATGATCATAAGATCGCTAGCGAGATGTTCTAGCATCATACGCCAAGCTAGATCATTGCACATCCCGGTACACTGCCGCAAGCATTTCCTATAGAGTCATCATCGTTCTAAGCTTTGAGTTGTGAGTAAATAAAAGTGTGATGATCATCATTATTAGAGCATTGTCCCATGTGAGGAAATAAAAAAAGGCCAAAGTTGCCCACAAAAAAAGAGAGATAAAAAAGAGGCCAAAGAGCCCAAACAAAAAAAAGAGAAAAAGAGAGAAGGGACAATGCTACTATCTCTTTCTACACTTGTGCTTCATAATAGCACCATGTTCGTCATGATTGAGAGCCTCTCGTTTTGTCACCACCATATATTACTGGGAATCTTTATTATATAACTTGGCTTGTATATTCCAATGATGGGCTTCCTCAAAATTGCCCTAGGTCTTCGTGAGCAAGCAAGTTGGATGCACACCCACTATTTCTCCTTTTGAGATTTCACATACTTATAGCTCTAGTGCATCCTTTGTATGGCAATCCCTACTCATTCACATTGATATCTATTAATGGGCATCTCCATAGCCCTTTGATACGCCGAGTCAATGTGAGCATCTCTTCCTTTTTGTCACACAACCACCACCACACTCTATTCCACCTATATCCATGGCTCACGCTCATGTATTGCGTGAGAGTTGAAAAAGGTTTGAGAAAGTAAGAGTGCGAAAACAATTACTTGGCCAATATCGGGGTTGTGCATGATTTAAATTAGTTGTGTGAGGATGATGGAGCATAGCCATACTATATGATTTTGTAGGGATAAATTTCTTTGGCCTTGTTATTTCAAAAGTTCATGATTACCTTGCTAGTTTCCTTGAAGTACTATTGTTTTCATGTCAATAGCAAACTATTGTTTCGAATCTTACGAATCTGAACATTCATGTCACATGAAAGAAGTTACAAAGGACAACTATGCTAGGTAGCATTCCACATCAAAAATACTGTCTTCATCACTTCCCTACTCGAGGACGAGCAGGAGTTAAGCTTGGGGATGCTTGATACGTCTCCAACGTATCTATAATTTTTGATGGTTCCATGCTATTATATTGTTAAACTTTGGATGTTTTGTATGCCTATTATATATTTTTTGGGATTAACTTGTTAACTCAGCGCCAAGTGCGAGTTCCTGTTTTTTCCGTGTTCTTGACCCTTTTCAGAGGAGGATTTTAAACGGTGTCCCAACGGAATAAAACTGCCGAAAATATTTTTTCCGGAACATAAGATACGCACAATACTTGAGAA
This sequence comes from Hordeum vulgare subsp. vulgare, assembly GCF_904849725.1. NCBI lineage: Eukaryota > Viridiplantae > Streptophyta > Magnoliopsida > Poales > Poaceae > Hordeum > Hordeum vulgare. The sequence continues at coordinate 337,281,319 of NC_058520.1, read as the reverse complement.
CCAAGGCAGGGGCCACCAGGGGATCCCACAAGCCCCCTAGGAGCGGCCAGGGGGGCCCGCGCCTAGCAGGCTTGTGGGCCCCCTGTGGCTCGTCTACCCTACCTCTTTCGCCTATAAATTCAGAAAAATTCCAAAACGGCGAGAGAGATCCACGAAAGTACTTTTCCGCCGCCGCAAGCTTCTGTCTCCGCAAGATCCCATCTGGGGCACGTTCTGTTGCCCTGCCGGAGGGGGGATTCGGATACGGAGGGCTTCTTCATCAACACCATGACCTCTCCGATGATGCGTTAGTAGTTCACCATAGACCTTCGGGTCCATAGCTAGTAGCTAGATGGCTTCTTCTCTCTCTTGGATCTTCAATACAAAGTTCTCCATGATCTTCATGGAGATCTATCCGATGTAATCTTCTTTGTGGTGTGTTTGTCCAAATCTGATGAATTGTGGATTTATGATCAAATTATCTATGAATCTTATTTGAGTTTCTTCTGATCTCTTATATGCATGATTTCATATCATTGTAATTCTCTTCGAGTTGTTGGTTTTGTTTGGCCAACTTGATCTATGATTCTTGCCATGGGAGAAGTGCTTGGTTTTGGGTTCATACCATGCGGTGACATTACCCAGTGACAGAAGGGGTAGCGAGGCACATATCGTGTTGTTGACATCAAGGGTAAAAAGATGGGGTTTTCATCATTGGTTTGAGTTTATCCCTTTACATCATGTCATCTTGCTTAAGGCGTTACTCTATGCGTCATGAACTCAATAAACTAGATGCATGCTGGATAGCGGTCGATGTGTGGAGTAATAGTAGTAGATGCAGAAAGTATCGGTGTACTTGTCTCGAACGTGATGCCTATATGTATGATCATTGCCTTAGATATCATCATGACTTTGCGCGGTTCTATCAATTTCTTGACAGTAATTTGTTCACCCACCGTATTATTTGCTATTTTGAGATAAGCCTCTAGTGAACACTATGGCCCCCGGATCTACTTCACACCATATTTTCAGCCTTACACTTTTACTTCGTTGCACTTTCCGCCTTCAGATCTCACTTTGCAATCAATCTTGAAGGGATTGACAACCCTTTATAGCGTTGGGTGCAAGCTCTTTTGTGTTTGCGCAGGTACTCTGGACTTGGCGCGATTCTCCTACTCGATTGATACCTTGGTTCTCAAACTGAGGGAAATACTTACTGCTCCTGTGCTGCATCATCCTTTCCTCTTCAAGGGAAAAACCAACGCAAGCTCAAGAGGCAGCAGTCATCTACCACGCCAGGCGACAATTCTTTCACACAAAGAACACGGAAGAAATAGCTCAGCTCCGCGAGTAGTAGCCATTTATCCTCAGGAATAAAGCCACGTAACATCACCGGCATTACCCGCTCTAGACTTATGTGCCAATCATGACTCTTGAGACCAAAGATTTTTAATTTTTCAAGACTCTCTCCCCTCTTTAGATTCGTTGCATACCCATCGTGGAACATCAAGTGCATTTTGACCCACAAGATAATTTACCTCATAGCTGGCCTTCCAAGATTGAACCAGGCCTTTGGCTTCGGCCACTTCTGCTTTCCTTTGCCTTCTCACATGTTTTGTAACGGCCTATGACATAGTGTCTCTTGATCGACTCTAGCCTTAGTATTATCCTTTGTCTTCCCATCTATGTCGAACAATGTACCAAAAATAGCCTCTCCGATATTATTTTCAGTGTGCATCATGTCGATACTGTGTGGAAGAAGGAGGTCTTTGAACTAAGGCAGATCCCAGAAGCATGGCTTGTGAGTCTAGGCATGTTTTGAATTATACCCCTCGAAATACCCTGGACGCTCTGGATCAGGATCGAGGGCGTTTAATTGATCCAGGATCTGTTGGCCTGTCAACGCAGGTGGTGCCAAGTTTTTGACAACTTTACCTTTGGTAAAGTTCTTCTTGTCTATTCTGAACTGATGGTCAGGATCCTGGAACTGTCCATGCAAGTCAAAGCAAGAATACTTCCGACCCTCCTGCAACCAATGAAACTAAAGAGCTGCCTTGCATTCGGGGCACGGGAACCTTCCATGCAGACACCATCCAGAGAATAGCGCATACGCCGGCAAGTCATGCATACAGAACATCTACCACACATGTTTTTTGAAGTTTTGTTTTCTAGCGGCATCGTATGTCTTGACCCCATTATCCCAAGCTTCTTCCAATTCATCCCTAAGCGGCTGCAGGTACACATTCATATTCTTCCTCGGATAATTGGGCCGTGGAATTATCAACGTCAGAAATATGTTATTTCTTTGCATAATCTGCCCGGGGGGGGGGGGAGATTGAGTGGAATGACAAATACAGGCCAACAATTGTATTGGGTTGTCGTCATGCCGAAGGGATTAAAACCATCTATGGCGACGCACACTCGAGGATTCCTTGGATCTGCCGCTTTATCCTGATGCAATCCATCGAAATGTTTCCACGCTTCCCCATCCCATGTGTGTACAGCCATCTTATTCCCATCCGCATCTAGTTCGGTTTTAGCCCAATTTGTGCCATGTCATGTGTCTGGCTGTCTCTTCGACCATGAAAAGACGTTGAAGCCTTGGTACGATTGGCATATACTGAAGAACACTAACTGCGATTTTGGTGTGCCTCTTCTCACCCATACCGTTGTCTACCACAAGATACCTGCAAGACTCGCAACTGGGACAATAGTCCAAGTGTGCATACTCCTTCCTAAATAAGACACATCCTTTCTCACATGCATCTATCTTCTCATAGGGCATCTTAAGTACACAAAGTATTTTGTCCGACTGGTACAGGTTTGCAGGCATGACATGTCCTTCGGGTAGGAAGCATCCAAATAGTGTCATCATCGTGTCGTAGCATTCTCTTCCCAAGTTGAACTGAGCCTTCAGAGCCATTACTTGTGCAATTGCATCCAGCTGACAAAGCTCAGTGTTCTCATGGAGAGGACGTTTTGAAGACTCCAACATTTCATAGAAGGCCTTTGTAGATTCTCCATCTCATCTTCCGGATCCCGAGCATCATCGAAGTCTTGCACCATGTTTTCGATCCCGATACCATGCTCGTCGGTGCGACGACAGACCACCTCAGCTCTGGCTCGTTCTATAGACTCACCATGGAATGCCCACACCGTATAATTAGGCTTAAAACCCCTCCTCTTCAGGTGTTTAATCATTACAGCCTCTATCATCTTTTTATAGTTGTCGCATCCACGACAGGGGCAATAGTTTATTTCCTCGCGATTTGCAAATGCGGCTTTCACAAATTCCTTGGTTTTTAGAAACCATTCTTTTGTCATCTCTTTCTGACTAGAGTGACCGGTATACATCCACGCACGATCACTCATCTTGCCTAGCTACTAAAGACACAAGAAATATATTTCTATATAATTTAGCATATATATTCATCAGTTAATCAAGTTTGCCATTTTTATTATCTCCATGCAACCTACACGCTAATAGGTAAAGATAGGTCCTGATCCCACCCGAGTATGTGTAGATTGGGTTCATTTTCCCATGCTCTACTCCGGATCCAACGCAAAATTTCGGTAGCACCTCCCCGCCGTTCTCCTGATACACGTCTCCGCAATAAACAGAGAGGATGTATATCCGAAGAACAACAGGGAGGCACTGACAAAATTATGCATCGGATCCGGAACAAAGCATATCGGAAAACGAACCCAATCTACACATACTCGGGCTGTCCATGGATAACGTTGGACAATTCGAAAGAATCACAGTTTCAAATATAAGCAAATACATGCATATCTATACCTGTAACCCTTTTGAACGGGAGACGCATACTGGTCACGCATACTGATAAATTAATTTAATTACCTAAATCTAGCAAGTTTCATTCGAAAACCAGCCCACGGTAAACGAAGGGGCGAGGAGGAGATGCCATTTGTACTGACCCACGAATGCAGGGCCGGAGCTTGTACAACGCACGGGGAGGTGTTCGCACAGCAGACCTCATAGCGACGAGACAACTGTCACATGTAAATCCACCTGATCAACGCAAATATGCTAATTATGTCTTTTTGGAGCTATATGGGCTAATTATGTCATTTTAGAGGAAAACAAGCTAAGAATTAATATTCATGAGCTAACCAAGGTTTTTATGCCATTGTGAGCTTATTATGTCATTTTGGAGGATAATTAGCTAAATTGTAAGCTAACCAAGGTTCTTATGTTGTTTTTACCCTAACTAAGCTAATTATGTAATTTTGGAGGATAATTAGCTAAGTATGTCTCTGTTGGGGAAAATAAGCTACGTAGAAGAAGAAAGAGAAGAAGCAAGAAGAGAATAAGAAGGAGAAGGAGGAGAAGGAGAAGGAGGAGGACGAGAATGAGAAGGAGGAGGAGGGGAAGAAGAAGAGAAGAAGAAGGAGAAGAAGAAGAAGAAGAAGTAGGAGGAGATAAGAAGGGGAAGAAGAAGGAGAAGAAGGAGGGAGAATAATAAGGAGGAGATAAGAAGGAGAAGAAGGAGAAGAAGGAGGGATCCTTCTCCTCCTCCGCCGTCTCCTTCTTATTGTCTTCTTCTTCTTCTTCCTTCTTTTCATTTTTCCTCTTTCTTCTCCTCTTCTCCTCTTCTTCTTCTTCTTCTTCTTCTTCTCCTCCTCCTCCTCTTCTCCTCTTCTTCCTCCTCTTCTTCTTCTTCTACCTCTTATTTATATTTCTATTTTGCTTTATCCTCTTCTTCTACTTATTCTTCGTTTCTTCTTTTTTCTCTGCTTCTCCTTCTTATTTTTCTTCTTCTTCTTCTCTTCTTCTCTCCTTCTTCTCTTCTTCTTTTCTTCTTCTCCTTCTGATTTTTTTAGTTCTCCTGCTCCTCCTCCTCCTCTTCTTCTTCTTCTTCTTCTTCTTCTTCTTCTTCTTCTTCTTCTTCTTCTTCTTCTTCTTCTTCTTCTTGTCCTTCTTATTTTTTTCTTCTCCTCCTCTTCTTCTTCTTCTTCTTCTTCTTCTTCTTCTTATCCTCCTCCTCCTCCTCCGCCTCCTCCTCTTCTTCTTCTCCTCTTCTCCTCCTCTTCTCCTCCTCTTATTCTTCTTCTTCTTCTTCCTCCTTTTCTTTCTATTAAGCTAACTAACTAGTGGCAGATGGTATTTATATGAAAAGCTAAGAATATAGGGCTCATCAACTAGTACACCGACTACTACAACAACTACAATAACAACAACAACTACTACAACAACTACAATAACAACAACTACTACAATAACTACAATAACAACAACTACTACTACTACAACAATAAAAAATCAACTTCGTAGTTATAATCTAATTCGAAAAAACTAAATAACAAATATTTAATTTTCCCATGGGGGGGTGGGTGGGGGTGTGGGGGCTCACCGGCAGGGGCGGCTGTGGCGTCGTTGGCCGTGGGGCCAAGGGTGTTGGGGCGGCGGGCCGGTGCGAGGGGTGTTGGGGCTCCAGGGCGGCGGAGGGGGCGGTGAGGCAGCGGTGCTGCGGGCTGTGGAGTACCGGGGCGGCGCCGTGGGCGGAGGGGCGGCGGCGGCGCGACGGTGGTGGCGGTGGTGGGCATCGGGGAGAGGAGTGGAAGAGAGTAGGGGTGTGGAGCCGTTACACAGTGAGTGAGTGAGAGAGAGAGAGGGGCGGGGTGGGGGCAAAGAGTCGTTACGGAGTTAGCTCTTTGTCGTCTACCGGTGGACGGCAAAGAGTCTAGACTCTTTGCCGTCTGCCTCCGGACTCTTTGCCGTCAGCTAGCAGACGGCAAAGAAGGGACTCCAGTTTGACCTAACGTCCCTGCGGTCAGGTGGGCCCCACCTGTATATTTGTCGTCTGTTGTGCGTCTCTTTGCCGTCCGCGGCTGACGGCAAAGATGTGACTGATGGCAATGACCTTCTATGGCATCAGCCATTTCTTTGTCGTCCGCTTTGTGGCAGCTGACGGCAAAGACACTCTTTGTCGTCTGCTCGTTGATGGCAAAGATTTGGCAGACGGCAAAGAACTTAATTCCAGTAGTGTATGGCGTTATTGTTCTAGTGGTGTTACGTGAACATTAACTACATAACACTTCGCCTTTTTAAGGACCTAGGGGAATGCATCATGTATAAAGAATGCTTATGGTGGGTGGCCGGAGTGACAAAAACATGATCCCCAGTTCACATGCTTTGCATGAGGGAGTATTGGTTCCTAAAGCTTATTGCTATGGTTAGGCTTTGCCTTAATTTATCTCTTGTATTTTTCTTGCAAGAGGGATTAATCATAAGAGTGTACTTGTCTTAGCCTAGACGATGCACTAATTAAGATCCACCCACATAACACTTATCAATACAAAACATAGTACTAGAGAGAGTATGGCGAACACACTTGACTATCTCTCTCATGTGTGCTCAGGAATGCCTTAGTCTTTATAAGTTTAGTCCCTTGGCTTATCGTTTGTGTTTAAAAGGATTGGGCCACTTGCTGCACCTCGGCACCGTTTACTTTACTTGCATTTAATTCCTTGTTGCTTATACTAGAAAACCCATAAAAAGTTACCTTTCACTACTTGAAGTTGTTCCTTGCTCAAGATCACTTGTCAATACCTCCTGCTCCTCATTGGGTTCGAAACTCTTACTTATCGAAAAGGCTACAATAGATCCCCTACACTTGTTGGTCATCATCCGTTCAGCACTAGATCGGGATGGATCATGATGGGATCGCATGACGGATCGTGATGAGATCACGGGACGGACTACAATTTGGATCGTGAAGATGTTCCACTACATAAACCACGTTATATACGCTCCGGCTTAGCGTTCTACTAGGGTATGTAGATACACTCTCCCCTCTCGTAGATGGTCATCACCATGGATAGATCTTATGTTCACGTAGGAAAAAAATTTGTTTCCCATGCGACGTTCCCCAACAACAAGTTAGTATCAGAGTAGTACCGACCTAGGAGCCCCTTGATTTATTGAACTTGGCCGAATCGAGTCTAGTAAAAAACGTCTTTGAGTCTAGTTATATATCGGAGAGTAGGATTTATTTTCTCCTCTTCTATGCTCTAGTGAGGAATCTTGACGTAATAATTTTAGTTCTACTCCTCTTATAACTCAAAAAAATTAGGATCATGCGGATATTTTTGGAATCTATATGATGTCGATGTGACGTAGTTCTGTCTTGGTTCCTCCTATCTGACTTGATTTCTTCCGGGGAGTTGAGCTTGAGGGGAGTCTTGACCACATCGCTATCATTCCGATTTCTTAGTATCTCAGGACGGAGGATGTTTAAAATTGCTTCAACACTATTAGTGGCGAGAGGTGTCCAACATCCCTAGTACTGGTGGAGAGAATTCGGATGTACTGCCATACTTGGTATCATTGTGATTACAAAGGTGTGACATAGATGAGTTTCCGAGAATCTGGTTATGTGTTGACGGATGTGATACACTGGACGGGTTAGTGTTATTGCTAGGAGTTGACTGATGAATTTTCTCCTTGTATCCGTGGAACCGATTGCATGACCAGAAGTTTCAGAAGTTCTTAGGTGGGAATTCAAGTAGTTACTTATAGGAAAATCTTCCAACAGATGCATGATGTGAGGTTGGGGTTCAACATCTCGTGGAGTACCATGAAAATATCGGACAGAATTTCTGTCATGAATTTGTTCTGGCTTTTGTTGTAAGCCTCATCCTTTGTTTTGTTGGAATATGGTTATTCGAGTTGCTTCGATGTCAATTGGTGATTTCATATATTTTCTAAGTGGTGTTCTCATATTTCTATGGGAATGCTAATTATTTTTCTCAATCAAATTGTCTTATCAATTCTTGTCAACCAGAGTCATCATGTCAATTCTTTTTCAACCGGTGTGCTTCTCTTCAAGTAATTCAATCCTCTCCAATATTTTCAAGATCAACCTCTCATTTCATTCTGGAGTTTGTCTCATCTGCCCTAAGTTGTCATTGTTTTCCCCGCCCTCCCACCCTTTTCTTTAGTGATTGGATTTCATCCAAGTGCATTTCTTTTCTTGATACTTCCGCTATCTTCTCTTTTGCGTCATATCTGGTGATTCATTGAGAAGATTCTCCGGAGTTGCTAGTTCATCATTCTTCATTCTTGTTTTCTTCTCATGTGGATTCATTTCAAGATTCGGTGTTCATCATATCATTTTCATTCGTTCAATGTTTTTCCCATGTTGGAAATTCTTATTCAAACCTCTCTTGTTTACTCATCTCTCTCTATTCTGTCCAGAGTGCTAAAGATATCTCAGAAGTTTCTTGTTTTCAATCCTTTCAATTATTTCAAGGTTCTCACCTCATCAAGTTTTCTTTACACCGGTGCAATATCTCTCTTCCTAAGCAATATTTTCAATGGTGGTTTCTTTTGAGTGGGCCCATAACCAACAGGTTGTTCTCCAAGATCTTATCTAGCTACTTTAATCTTTTCCGGAGATCCCTAATTCTTTCAAGTATGAAGTAAGAATGATTTCCATGATTCATATTTCTTCTTCAAGACCGATCTGAATTGTTTATCATCATTGGCTCAACTTTTTCATTATTAATTATTCCAGAACGTTTGAGTAATTCTTGATGGAGATTCTTTCCATCATTCTCAGCTTGGAGATCGAAGGAGTGTTTCCTTTAAATCTTCATGCATTATTTAAAAAATTGTTATCTCAGCTTCGTGCTTTCGTCTCAACTATTGTCAACCATATGTAATTCCTTCCATATCTATGTGGTGCAATTTTGAGTTATTTTCATTTCTCGATCCTCCGAAGGCCATCATTTCAGAAGATTTCTTCGCTCTCAGCTTTCAGCTATCGTTCTCAAATTCTTCTCAATTGTTGTCTCTTCGTTCGTATCTCAATTATTCCGGTGCTTCATTCAAGTTTTCTGTTAGGTGGCTCAAGCTCTCTCCGTTCTCATGTATTCCATCCATTTCTAATATCCCAGTTTGTTCTAATTCTTCAGGTGGATCATGATCTCTTCATTCTCATGTATCTTATTTCATTCATTTGCAATTCTTACCGGTGGCTTGTTCAAGCATTCTCGAATCATGCTCTCTTTGTCCCCATGTAGCCCACATAATTCAACTTATCCTCCTTTATTCCAAATTCTTACCGGTGGTTCCTTCAAGACTTATTCAAGTGTGTGCCTTATCTATGTCTCTTTTGTCTTTTCAAGAAGAATAAGTGGCACGCTAAATCCGTTGCTTGTCATCAATTTAACTTGATGAAGGATAGGCATAACATAATTCTTATTCTTATTGCACCAGGTGATTTCAATTCTTCTTCCGGAGTGTCTCATGATATCAAATTCTTTATCCCAAGTGCTTCATCTTTCTTTTCCGGAGTTCAAGTTTTCCCAAGTTTCTGTTGGCGAAGTTCCATCTAATTCTTTGCAAGGCCATAATCTTATTCTTCATCCTTCATTTGTTTTCATCATTCTTTTGTTCTAGAGGTTCTTCATGGTGGTTCATCAAGGATTTAATTCTTTCCCAAGGTGTTTTTCAAGATTCTTGTGTTGGTACCTCTAGTATTCTTTACCTTGCATTTCAAAGTGCAATTATTCCTCCTTGTCCTTTGAGGTGGTGTTGTAGAATTCTTGTTAGTGGAGGATTCTCGAAGGGAATTGCTTCAAGAATGAGATAATTAAACCCACAAATTCCTCCAATTATGAGATATTTTCAACCCATGATTTCTTCATTAAGCTATCTTTGTTAGGATTTCACCTAAAGCTTTTCCTGTGGATTGTTGCTATCATGGTGATTATCATTGATCCAAGTTCTCAATGTATCATCTTGGTGAAAGAAGTTCTCCAAGTCTTCTTGCTCCCAAGCAGTGTTTCTTTCTATTAGTAGCTGGTTGTCAACTCATTATTTGAGATGGTTTTTCATAAGTCCAATACAACCTTGTTCTATTCATTTTTGATTTTCCGATAACTCCATTCATTACTTTTTGCAAGGATGCTTACCAAATTCAATTGTGGTAGTAGTTGTCATTTTTCTTCTTCATTCTAACTTCACAATGATCTAGTTTCTATTCTCTTGTTTTGGAGCTGTTGTGATCTTGGTCTCTTTTATCCATTATATAGTTGTGTCAAAGATCGTTTTCTTTCCTTTCTTATTGATTTAACCGGAGTGTTGTGTCTTCTTTCATGTTCTTCCTTCCATATCAATTTACTTGGTTTGTTGTGAATCTTGTCAAGATATTTCCATCTATCAAATTTTTTCCTCAATTTCCTACCGAAGTGCTGCCGAAATTTCTATTGAATTCTTGCTTGTTCCTCATGTCATTCTTCATCTCGTTGCAGCATGTAAGATTCGTCGGTTTCACTCATTTGACATAGAAGAAACTAAGTTTTACCTCTTGCTCTTTCTCATCCTCTTCCCCTTTCATTCTTAGATCTCGGGGGCGAGATCTCTTGTTAGTTAGGAGAGTTGTAACAGCCCGGAACCGATGCCCCAGAAGATCCCCCTTTTAGTCCATTGCCGTCATGTGATTTAATTGTTTGTCGCATTCATAATGTCATCATGCCATCATGTCATCAATTTTTTTGCATCTCAAATAAATAAATTGCATAGATCTTTGGATCTATTTAAATTGAGGGATTCACATGATGATTCTCTTTATAACATGTCCTCCCAATATTTTAGGGAGCTACTATAAAATATTCCATTAACTCGAATCAACCAACACACTTGCAAATTAAATGTTCATGCCTTTTACACTCCATGTTTGGTCTCGAGACTTTGCCCATGATTCCTTTTGTAACATTCCCAAGCTCCACCATAGTTCTCTTCACTTTGGACTCTTCAAAAACCTTGTCCTAGTGCAAACCTTTGGAATTAATTTAAATCTCGTCTTCATGCAACTTCTACTTTCTTGGGTCAAGCTTATTTTTGTGAGTCGAGGAAATCAACCCCCCCATGCCTAAAAATCCATCTCTAGTGATCTTATTTCCTCTCCTTTTTCTTCCCTGCTTATTCTTTTTCTATTTGGCAAATGGAAGATGTGAGAGAGAGAGGCCCACCGCTGCCAGGCCAACCCATTGGGCCAAGGCCCAGTCAACCCCCTATAACCCTAGCACCAGGGAGAGAGATCCCTCGCTCAATTCCCTCCCGACCGCCGCCGACCCCTGCCCAACCCCCATCTCGCTCTCCTCTCGATCGCTCCCACTTGTTCCCTCCAGTGCCGCCACACACGCACACATATCATAGGGAGGAGCTCCTAGCCCCCGATCCCCAAGACTGCAGTCTCCTCCTCCATCGAGCTCGCCTTCCATGACCGTGCTCACCCCTGCATCGCTCTCCCAGCACCAGGAGAGCATCGCTCGACACCCTGGCTCTGGCGACCCGGCCGTCGTCAGCCTCATCTCCTCGCCGTTGCCCTACCGTCCATCACTGGATCGGTGCCCCACCACCGGATCTCCCCGTCGCTGTCCAAGGAGATTCTTCAGTTGCGCCATGGACGCCCGTCGAAGCTTCAACCCAAGCCATGCAGCTCGTCGCCTCGCGCGTGTTTTGTACAGCTCACCCATGCAGGTCCCCTGCGCTCCATCACCATTCCCGTCGGACCAGGCCATCATCTCTCCCGTGCACCTCCTTCATCCACGCGAGCACGCCGCGCCCGAACCATGTCCTCAACCTCATGCACCCGGCAGCAGCTCCGCCCTCCTCCGCGTGCTCGCCCCCATCTCCTCAAGCCAGCCTATAGTAGCCATGGCGTCGCCTGATATGTCTCAAACGTATCTATAATTTCTGCTTGTTCCATGATCTTTTAGGTGACATTGTTATATGTTTTGCTACACTTTTATATCATTTTACACATATTTGGACTAACCTACTAACTCAGTGCATCCATTGCCAGTTTTTGTCTGCTGATGTCTTTTTTCCACGGGCTTTTACCCAATTTTCCGAAGCCCGAAAAAATCCAGAAAAATATATAAAAACAATGAGCAAAACAGAAGCTTGGGGATCACCGAAGGGGGGGCAGAGGGGGGCCAGGGGCTTCCCAGTCGGCCTGCTGGCGTGGCCAGGCGCTAGGCTGCGCCAGGAGGTCGCCTGGGTGGGTCCCACCTCCTCTGGTGCCCTCCTTTGGCCTATATTTAGAGATCCATGAGGAAACCCTCGCAGACTTTCTAGACTCACGAATTTCTCCATCGTTCCGCCGTAGCAGCGCTTCCGAGATCGGGAGCATCAGGAGACCTCTTCCCGGCACCCTGCCGGAGGGAGGATTGACCTCTGGGAGCTTCTCCACCACCACGGACGCTTCCCGGATGTGCCGTGAGTAGTTTCCCTTGGACCATGAGTCCATGACCAGTAGCTATGTGATATCTTCTCTCCAATCTTGTGCTTCAGTGGTTAGTCCTTGTGAGCTGCCCTACATGATCAAGGCATCTATGTAATTCTCTTGATATTGCTATGCTCGGTTTGTTGGGATCCGATAGATTATGAGATTATGTTCAGATTGTTATGAGTTATATATTTGAATATCCTTTTATATTTTGTTCCTTAGTGATTCATGCATGTTCTCCTTTGATTTTTATTGCTTTGGCCAAGTAGTAGATCGTAACTCCAAGAGGGACCGTTATGCATGATTGTGGGTTCGGGCCCCTCGATGTCTAGCTTGAGTGACAGAAACATGAGACTAGGGTATGTGCTTGTTGCCACGAGGGAGAAAACAACGGTGCTTGTGACTACGGTATCAAGGATTGTTTACCTTACGCATAGTTCGTTAATGCAGTTGTCCGTTGCTTTGAGTTTACACTTTGGGTGGGGCTCGCAACTTAATACCAGAGAGATGTTCTAGATAGATATTTCAAGGTGGATGATTAGTAAGTAGATGCTGATGAATAAAATGTTGGGGAACATTGCATGGGAAACAGAAAATTTCCTACGCACACGAAGACCTATCATGGTGATGTCCATCTACGAGAGGAGATTTGGATCTATGTTCCCTTGTAGATTGCACAACAGAAAGCGTTAAGAACCGCGGGTGATGTAGTGGAACGTCCTCACGTCCCTCGATCCGCCCGACGAACGATCCCATGATCCGTCCCACGATCCGTTCCGATCTAGTGTCGAACGGATGACACCTACGCGTTCAACACACGTACAGCTCAACGATGATCTCGGCCTTCTTGATCCAGCAAGCAAGACGGAGAAGTAGATGAGTTCTCCGACAGCGTGATGGCGCTCCGGTGGTGGTGACGATCTACTCCTGCAGGGCTCCGCCCGAGCTCCGTAGAAATACGATCTAGAGGAAGAACTATGGTGTCTAGATCCGAGTTGCACGTGGCAAAAGTTGTCTCAAATCAGCCCTAGACCACCACTATATATAGGAGGGAGGGGGAGGAGGCTTGCCTTGAGGGCCAAGCCCTCAAGGGTGTGCCGGCCAAGGGAGAGGAGGATTCCTACTCCAATCCTACTCCAATTAGGATTGGAAAGTGGAGTCCTTCTCTTCCTTCCCACCTCTTTTTTTCTTTTTCTTTGGTTTTCTTTCCTTGGTACCAAGGCCGTCTTAGGATGTCCCACAAGACCACTAAGGGTGGTGCGCCACCCCTAAGGCCATTGGGCTTCCCCCGGGTGGGTTTCCCATGCCCGGTGAACTTCCGGAACCCATTTGTCACTCCCGGTACAATCCCGGTAATGCCCGAAAACATTCCGGTAACCAAATTAAGTCATCCTATATATCAATCTTCGTTTCCGAACCATTCCAGAAACCCTTGTGCCGTCCGTGATCTCATCCGAGACTCCGAACAACATTCGGTAACCACACATATAACTCAAATATAATAAATATCATCGAACCTTAAGTGTGCAGACCCTGCGGGTTCGACAACTATGTAGACATGCCCCGAGGTACTCCTCGGTCAATATCCAATAGCGGGACCTGGATGCCCATATTGGATCCTACATATTCTTCAAAGATCTTATCGGTTGAACCTCAGTGTCAAGTATTCATATAATCACGTATGTCATTCCCTTTGTCCTTCGGTATGTTACTTGCCCAAGATTCGATCGTCGGTATCCGCATACCTATTTCAATCTCGTTACCAGCAAGTCTCTTTACTCGTTCCATAATACAAGATCCTTTGACTTACACTTAGTCACATTGCTTGCAAGGCTTGTGTGTGATGTTGTATTACCGAGTGGGCCCCGAGATACCTCTCCATCACACAAAGTGACAAATCCCAGTCTTGATCCATACTAACTCAATGGACACCTTCGGAGATACCTGTAGAGCACCTTTATAGTCACCCAGTTACGTTGTGACGTTTGATGCACACAAGGTATTCCTCCGGTGCCAGTGAGTTATATGATCTCATGGTCATAGGAACAAATACTTGACACGCAGAAAACTATAGCAATAAAACGACATGATCAATATGCAACGTTCATAGTTTGGGTCTTGTCCATCACATGATTCCCCTAATGATGTGAACCCCTTATCAAGTGACAACACTTGTCTATGGTTAGGAAAACTTGACCATCTTTGATCAACGAGCTAGTCAACTGGAGGCTTACTAGGGACAATGTTTTGTCTATGTATCCACACATGTATTTGTGTTTCCAATCAATACAATTATAGCATGGATAATAAACGATTATTATGAACAAGGAAATATAATAATAACTAATTTATTATTGCCTCTAGGGCATATTTCCAACAGTCTCCCACTTGCACTAGAGTCAATAATCTAGTTCACATCACCATGTGATTTTAACGAATCCAACACCCATATAGTTCTGGGGTCTGATCAAGTCTTTCTCGTGTGAGAGGTTTTAGTCAACGGTTCTAAAACTTTCAAATCTGTGTGTGCTCTACAAATCTTTATGTCATCTTATAGATGCTGCTACTACGTGCTATTCAGAAATACTCCAAATATCTACTCTACTATACAAATCCGTCTTACTACTCATAGTTATTTGGATTAGTTTCAGAGCTTGCATCGACGTAACCCTTTACGATGAACTCTTTAACCACCTCCATAATTGAGAAAAATTCCTTAGTACATTAGTTACTAAGGGTCAATTTGACCGTTGTTCAGTGATTCAATCATGTATCACTCTCTGTACCTCTTAACAGACTTGTGGCAAGGCACACATCAGGTGCGGCATAGAGCATGGCATACTTTAGAGTCTATGTCTAAGGCATAGGAGACGACCTTCGTACTTTCTCTTTCTTCTGCCGTGGTGGGGTTTTGAGTCTTTACTCAAATTCACACCTTACAACACAGCTAGGAACTCCTTCTTTGCTGATCTATTTTGAACTCCTTCAAAAACTTGTCAAGGCATGTATTTCATTGAAAGTTCTATTAAGCATTTTGATCTATCTCTATAGATCTTGATGCTCAACGTTCAAGTAGCTCTATCCAGGTTTTCCTTTGAAAAACTCCTTTCAAACAACCCTTTATGCATCATAGAAATTCTACATTACTTCAGATCTACAATATGTCAACCACATATACTTATCAGAAATTCTATAGTGCTCCCACTCACTTCTTTGGAAATACAAGTTTCTCACAAACCTTGTACAAACCCAAAAGCTTTGATCATCTCATCCAAGTGTATATTCCAACTCCGAGATGCTTGCATACTTGTTAGTATCCTTAGGATCGACAAAACCTTCTGGTTGTATCACATACAACCTTTCCTCAAGGAAACCGTAGAGGAAACAATGTTTTGACATCCTACGTGCAATATTTCATAAATAATGCAGCAACTACTAACAGAATTGCAACAGACTTTTAGCATTGCTACGAGTCAGAAAGTCTCATCATAGTCAACTCTTTGATCATGTTGGAAACATCTTTCCGACAAGTCGAGCTTTTCTTAATGGTGACTTTTCACCATCATCGTCTATCTTTCTTTCAAAGATCCATATTTACTTTAGTAGTCTTACTAGCATCAAGTAGTTCTTCCAAAGTCTATACTTTGTCTTCATACATGGATCCTCTCTCGGATTTCATGGCGTCCAGCCAGTTGTCGGAATCCGGGCCCACCATCGCTTCTCCATAGCTCGTAGATTCATTGTTGTTCAACAACATGACCTCCAAGACAGGGTTACCGTACCATTCTGTAGTAGTACGCGACCTTTGTCGACCTATGAGGTTTGTAGTAACTTGATCTAAAGCTCAATGATCACCATTATCAGTTTCCACTTCAATTGGTGTAGGCGCCACAGGAACATCTTCATGCGCCCTGCTACACACTGTTTTAAGTGACGTTCACTAACCTCATCAAGTTCCACCACCCTCCCACTCAATTCTTTCGACAAATACCTTTCCTCGAGAAAGGACCCATTTCTATAAACAAACACTTTGCTTCCATATCTGAGATAGGAGATGTATCCAACTGTTTTGGATATCCTATGAAGATGCATTTATCCGCTTTGGGTTCGAGCTTATCAGACTGAAACTTTTTCACATAAGCATCGCAGCCCCAAACTTTCAAGAAAGGACAACTTAGGTTTCTCGAAACCATAATCTATAATGTGTCATCTCAACGGAAATACGCGGTGCCCTATTTAAAGTGAATGCGGTTGTCTCTAATGCATAACCCATAAACGATAGTGGTAATTCGATAAGAGACATCATAGTATGCACCACATCAAATAAGGCGCGGCTATGACGTTCGGACAAACCGTAACACTATGGTGTTCTAGGTGGCATAAATTGTGAAACAATTTCCACATTGTCTTAACTGCGTACCAAAAACTCGCAACTCAGATATTCATCTCTATGATCATATCGTAGACAGTCTATCCTCTTGTCATGACGATCTTCACTCTGAAATAGCTATGAACTTTTCAATATTTCAGACTTGTGATTCATCAAGTAAATATTCTTGTATCTACTCAAATCGTCAGTGAAGTAAGATCTTAATGATATCCACTGCGTGCCTCAACACTCGGACTGCACACATAAAAAATGTATCACTCCCAACAAGTTACTCTCTTGTTCCATGTGGTATGTTTTGCATGTCTCAAGTGATTCAAAATCAAGTGGGTCCAAACGATCCATCTGCATGGAGTTTCTTCATGTGTTTTACACCAACATGACTCAAGCGGCAGTGCCACAAGTAAGTGGTACTATCATTATTACTTTGCATCTTTTTGGCACAAATATTATGAACATGTGTAACACTACGATCGAGATTCAATAAACCATTGAAGGTAATTATTCAAGCAAATAGAATAACCATTATTCTCTTTAAATGAATAATCATATTGCAATAAACACGATCTAATCATGTTCATGCTCAACGCAAACATCAAATAACAATTATTTAGGTTTAACACCAATCCCGATGGTAGAGGGAGCGTGCGATGTTTGATCACATCAACCTTGGAAACACTTCCAACACGTATCGTCACCTCGCCTTTAGCTAGTCGCCGTTTATTCCGTAGCTTTTATTTCGAGTTAGTAATCACTTAGCAATCGAACCAGTATCTAATACCCTCGTGGTATTAGGAGTACTAGTAAAGTACACATCAATATCATGTATATCAAATATACCTTTGTTGACTTCGCCAGCCTTCTCATCTACCATGTATCTAGGGTAGCTACGCCTCAGTGACCGTTCCCGTCATAACAGAAGCACTTAGTCTCGGGTTTGGGTTCGATCTTGGGTTTCTTCATTAGAGCAGCAACTCGTTTGCCGTTTCATGAAGGGTCCCTTCTAGCCCTTTCCCTTCTTGAAACTAGTGGTTTTACTAACCATCAACTATTGATGCTCCTTCTTGATTTCTACTTTCGCAGTGTCAAACATTGCGAATCGCTCAAGGATCATAATATCTATGCTTGATATGTTATAGTTCATCATGAAGCTCTAGCAGCTTAGTGGCAATGACTTTGGGAGAACAATCACTGTCTCATCTGGAAGATTGACTCCCACTTGATTCAAGTGATTTGTTGCACTCAGACAATCTGACAACACGCTCAACGATTTGAGCTTTTCTCCTTTAGTTTGTAGACAAAGAATCTTGTAGGAGGTCTCATACCTCTCAACAAGGGCACGAGCATGAAATCTCAATTTCATCTCTTAGAACATCTCATATGTTCCGCGACGTTTCAAAACGTCTTCGGCGCCTTGCTTCTAAGCTATCAAGTATTTATGCACTGAACTATCACGTAATCATCAAAAAACGTGTATGTCAGATGTTCACAACATCCACAGACGACGCTCGAGGTGCAGCACACTGAGTAGTGCATTGAGGACATAAGCCTTCTGCGCAGCAATGAGGACAATCCTGAGTTTTACGGACTCGGTCCGCAAAGTTGCTATTATCAACTTTCAACTAAATTTTCTCTACGAACATATAAAAATAGTAGAGCTATAGCGCAAGCTACTTCGTAATTCGCAAAGACCATTAGACTATGTTCATGATAACTAGTTCAATTAATCATATTAGTTAAGAACTCCCACTCAAAAAGTACATCTCTTTAGTCATTTGAGTGGTACATGATCCAAATCCACTAACTCAAGTACGATCATCACGTGAGTTGAGAATAGTTTGAGTGGTAAGAATCTCTATCCTAATCATATCAACTATACGATTCATGCTCGACCTTTCGGTCTCATGTGTTCCGAGGCCATGTCTGCACATGCTAGGCTCATCAAGCTTAACCCGAGTGTTTCGCGTGTGCAACTGTTTTGCACCCGTTGTATGTCAACGTTGAGTCTATCACACCCGATCATAACGTGGTGTCTCGACATGATGAATTGTCGCAACGGTGCACAGTCGCGGAGAACACAATTTTGTCTTGAAGTATTAGTGAGAGATCACCTCATAATGCTACCTCCGTTCTAAGCAAAATAAGGTGCATAAAAGGATTAACACTACATGCAATTCATAAGTGACATGATATGGCCATCATCATGTGCTTCTTGATCTCCATCACCAAAGCACCGGCATGATCTTCTTCTCACCGGCGCCACACCAGGATCTCCATCATCATGATCTCCATCAACGTGTCGCCATCGGGGTTGTCGTGCTACTTATCCTATTACTACTAAAGCTACGACCTAGCAATATAGTAAATGCATCTGCAAACACAAATGTTAGTTTAAAGACAACCCTATGGCTCCTGCCGATTGCCGTAGCATCGACTTGCAAGTCGATATTAACTATTACAACATGATCATCTCATACATCCAATATATCACATCACGTCATTGGCCATATCATATCACAAGCATACCCTGCAAAAACAAGTTAGACGTCCTCTAATTTGTTGTTGCATGTTTTACGTGGCTGCTACGGGTATCTAGTATGATCGCATCTTACTTACGCAAAAACCACAACGGAGATGTGCAAATTGCTATTTAACCTCTCCAAGGACAACCTCAGTCAAAACCAATTCAATTAAAGTTGAAGAAACCGACACCCGCGAGTCATCTATATGCAACGAGGTTGCATGTTCATACATCTCAAACGTATCTTTAATTTTTGATGGTTTCACGCTGTTATCTTGTCTTCTTTGGTTGTTTTATGTACCTTTTATATCTTTTCTGGGACTAACTTATTAATTCAGTGCCAAGTGCTAGTTCCTGTTTTTTCCGTGTTTTTGACTCTTTTCACATCTGATTTTGGAACGGAGTCCAAACAGAAGAAAAACCCTGAAATGATTTTTTCCCAAACGGAAGAAGATCAGGGGGCCTCTGAGCCAAGCCAGGTGGGCTCCAGGGAGCCCACAAGCCCCCACTCCGCCACCAGGGGGAGGCGGCGGTGGGTAGGCTTGTAGCCTCCCTGGCCGCCCCCACACCTAGGTCTTTGGCCTATAAATTCCCAAATATTCCGCAAAAAACCAGGGAGCCTGGAAAATACTTTTCCGCCGCCACAAGCTTCCGTTTCCGCGAGATTTCATCTTGAGACCCTTCCCGGCACCCTGCCGGAGGGGACTTTGGAGTTGGAGGGCTTCTTCATCATCATCATTGCCCCTCCAATGACTCGTGAGTAGTTCACTTTAGACCTACGGGTCCGTAGTTAGTATCTAGATGGATTCTTCTCTCTCTTGGATCTTCAATACAAAGTTCTCCATTATCTTCATGGAGATCTATCCGATGTAATCTTGTTTGGCGGTGTGTTTGTCGAGATCCGATGAATTGTTGATTTGTGATCAGATTATCTATGATATTTATTTGAGTCTTTGCCGATTTCTTATATGCATGATTTGATATCCTTGTAAGTCTCTCCGAGTCTTGGGTTTTGTTTGGCCAACTAGATCTATGATTCTTGCAATGGGAGAAGTTCTTGGTTTTGGGTTCTGCCATGTGGTGACCTTTCCCAGTGACAGTAGGGGCAGCAAGGCACACATCAAGTAGTTGCCGTCAAGGGTAAAAAGATGGGGTTTTTATCATTGGTTTGAGATTATCCCTCTACATCATGTCATCTTGCTTAAGGCGTTACTCTGTTCTTGTGGACTTAACACACTAGGTGCATGATGGATAGCGGTCGACGTCTGGATTAATAGTAGTAGATGCAGACAGTATCGGACTACTTGTTTTGGACGTGATGCCTACAGAAATAATCATTGCATAGATATCGTCAGGACTTTGCGCGGTTCTATGAATTGCTCGACAGTAATTTGTTCACCCACCGTCTACTTGCTTTCATGAGAGAAGCCACTAGTAAACACTATGACCCTCGGGTCTATTCACATCCATCGTTTACATCTCCGCTTTTACTTTGCTTTGTTACTTTGTTGCTTTCAGTTCTCACTTGGCAAACAATCTATAAGGGATTGACAACCCCTTCATAGTGTTGGGAGCAAGTTTTTGTGTTTGTGCAGGATCTGAGATACTCCTCCACTGGATTGATACCTTGGTTCTCAAACTGAGGGAAATACTTACCATCGCTACGCTACATCACCCTTTCCGCTTTGAGGGAACACCAACTCAAGGCTCCAAGGCCACGGGGGAAATCCTTTGCATACTTTCCTAGGAAGTCCCTTAAGGCGTAGCCGCAGCATGAAGATCAAGCCAAGTATTCTCCCGTCGACGTGCCTATTTCTGGCGCCGTTGCCGGGGATACACAGCTGACATCAGAATTATTTCTGGCGCCTTTGGAAGGTCTTTTGTTGCAGTAGCAGAAGTATTTCTGGCGCCGTTGCCGGGGAGGATAAATCAAGATCTATCCAAGTAGGTCTCACAAACTCATCTCCTACATCTACTTTTGTTGCCAGTTGCCTCTCGTTTTCCTCTCCCCCACTTCACATTTGCCGTGTTCATTTGCCTTTTTCCGTTCGCCCTTCTTCCGCTCGCTTTCTTTTTGCTTGTGTTACCATGTGCCTTCTTTTAGCTTGCATCTTTGCTTGCTAAAAATCCATTGATATGGATCCTCATCCACTAGCTAGTCTCTTTAAGAGACCCACTATTGTTGAACGAATTGCTAGTGAGTTGAGGACACTTGACTATCTTTATGGACTTTTGCTTGAGAGGCGTGAATCTGAAAATCGTGATGAAGAAATTCATGAAGTGATTCACGAGGGCTCCTTGGATGAAAAGCATGAATGCAATGATTTCACTATAAATCCTATTAGTGAAAATCATGCTAAAAATATGCAAAACCCTAAGCTTGGGGATGCTAGTTTTTCTATGTCCCCTAGTTGTTGCAATAATCATGATTGGGGTGATGATCTTTCTTATGATCTTGAAAATTTGTTCAAACCTCATGATGAATATGATATTTGCAACAATACTGAAAGTGGGATTGGAGAAGTCATGACTTTATTTGATGATAATCCCACTATTTTTGAAGAGCGTCAACTTTGCATGCATGTGGATCATGAAAAGAATATCCTATGGGATAGCTATATTGTTGAATCTGAATATGATCCCACATGTAATTGCCATGAGAGAGGAAAATATTTTGGTAGAAACTTCCATGTTACCAAATCACCTCTCGTGATGTTGAGATTGCTCTTGTCTCTTTCTTCTTCCTTGCATATGGCAACTATTGGTTGTCTTGACAATCTGTTTTCCTATCAAATGCCTATGCATAGGAATTATGTTAGACTTTTATGTGATTTTCACATGCTTTATGATGCTCTCGTTGTGCTTCAATTCTTGTCTTTTGTGTGAGCATCATCAATGCCTAGCTAAGGGCGTTAAACAAAAGCGCTTGTTGGGAGGCAACCCAACGAATTTATCCTTTTTTTTCTGTTTTGTGTTTTCCACACTTTCATAATTCTGTTATGATTGTGTTTTTTGTGTTTCTTTTTGCGTTTGTGCCAAGCAAAACCGTTATGATTAGTCTTGGGGATGATCGTTTGGTCATGCTGGAAAAGACAGAAACTTTCTGCTCACGAAAATAATTTTCATTTCTTTTTATCTAAGAGCTTTTGAGTTGATTCTTTTTGCTGCTGATTTCTACGAGAATTCTTAAGACTGTCGTAATTGTTCAGAATTTTTGAAGTACGATAGGTATACGAAATATACAGATTGCTACAGACTGGTCTACTGTTAACAGATTCTGTTTTTGTTGTGTTGGTTGCTTATTTTGATGAAACTATGGATAGTATCGGGGGGTATTAGCCATGGAAGATTGAAAATACAGTAACCCAACATCAGCACAAGTAGAAATTAAGTTTGCTACAGTACCTAAGGAAGTGGTGGTTTGCTTTCTTGTACTAATGTTATCACGAGTTTATGTTTAAGTTTCGTGTTGTGAAGTTTTCAAGTTTTGGGTGAAGTTCTTATGGACAAAAAGATAAAGTGTGGCAAGAGCTCAAGCTTGGGGATTCCCAAGGCACCCCAAGAGATTCAAGGATGCCGTAAAAGCCTAAGCTTGGGGATGCCCCGGGAAGGCATCCCTCTCTCATCTGCAATTCATCGGTAACGTTACTTGGGGCTATATTTTTATTCACCACATGTTATGTGTTTTTTCTTGGAGCGTCTTGTATCGTAGGAGTCTTTTATTTTTGTTGTTTCACAATCATCATTTCTGCATGCCTAGAGAGAGAGACATGCACACACCGTGATTTTGTCGAGCTTCACTTATATCTTTTGGGTAGACAATTCAGCTCACATGTGCTTCACTTATATCTTTTGAGCTAGATACTTTTGCTCTATGTGCTTCACTTATATCTTTTAGAGAACAGCGGTGCATGGCTTGGTAGTTGATCTATGATTTGAATGTAGTCTCAAAAGGGGTAGTTATCCAAAGGGATACGAAAACTTCCACGTTCATGTGCATTGAATAGTTAGAGAAGTTTGATTCATCTCAATTAGTTTTGAGTTGTGGTTATGGTAATATTAAAGTCATGCTAGTAAGGTGTTGTGGATCTAGAAATACTTGTGTTGAAGTTAGTGATTCCCGTAGCATGCACATATGGTGAACCACTATGTGATGAAATCTGAGCATGATTAGTCTATTGATTGTCATCCTTTGCGTGGCGGTCGGGATCGCGCGATGGTTTATACCTACCAACCCTTCCCCTAGGAGTATGCGTTGAATGCTTTGTTTCGATTACTAATAAAACTTTTGCAACAATTATATGAGTTATTCATGACTAATGTTGAGTCCATGGTTTAGATGCACTTTCACCTTCCACCATCACTATCTGCTTAGTGCTGTGCAACTTTCGCCGGTGCACAAAACCCACCATTAGCCTCCCTCAAAACAGCCACCATACCTACCTACTATGTCTTTTTCAAAGTCATTCCGAGATATATTGCCATGCAACTACCACCATGACATGTGCCACCACGTCTACATTGCCATTGCATGATCGTAAGATAGCTAGCATGATGTTTCCATTGATGTTTATGCCATGCTAGATCATTGCCACGGTACACTACCGAAGGCATTCCATATAGAGTCATCATTACTCTAAGTTTTGAGTTGAAAGTGTGATGATCATCATTAATGGAGCATTGTCCCATGTGAGGAAATAAAAGAGGCCAAAGAAGCCCACCAAAAAAAAGAGGCCAAAGAGCCCACCAAAATAAAAATAAAAAAGAGAGAAAAAGAGAGAAGGGACAATGCTACCACTTTTTCCACACCTGTGCATATTAAGCACCATGATCTTCATGATTGAGAGTCTCTCGTTTTGTCACCACCATATAGCTAGTGGGAAATTTTCATTATATAACTTGGCTTGTATATTCCGATGATAGGCTTCCTCAAAATTGCCTTAGGTCTTCGTGAGCAAGCAAGTTGGATGCACACCCACTAGTTTTCTTTAAGAGCTTTCACATACTCATAGCTCTAGTGCATCAACTGTATGGAAATCCCTACTCATTCACATTGATATCTATTGATGAGCATCTCCACAGCTCATTGATATGCCTAGTTAATGTGACTATCTTCTCCTTTTTGTCTTGCAACCTCCATCACATTCCACACCATCTATAGTGTTATAACCATGGCTCACGCTCATGTATTGCGTGAGAGTTGAAAAGGTTTGAGAAAGTAAAGGTGTGAAACAATTACTTGGCCAATACTGGGGTTGTGCATGATTTAAATTCATTGTGCAATGATGATAGAGCATAGCCAGACTATATGCTTTTGTAGGGATAACTTTCTTTTGGCCTTGTTATTTTGAAAGTTCATGATTACTTTGCTAGTTTGCTTGAATTATTATTGTTTCCACATCAATAGCAAACTATTGTTTTGAATCTAATGGATCTGAACATTCACGTCACATAACAGGAATTACAAAGGACACCTATGCTAGGTAGCTTGAAAGAATCAAAAATTCATTCTTATCACTTCCCTACTCGAGGACGAGTAGGAGTTAAGCTTGGGGATGCTTGATAAGTCTCAAATGTATTTATAATTTTTGATGGTTTCACGCTGTTATCTTGTCTTCTTTGGTTGTTTTATGTACCTTTTATATCTTTCTTGGGACTAACTTATTAATTCAGTGCCAAGTGCCAGTTCCTGTTTTTTCCGTGTTTTTGACTCTTTTGAGATCTGATTTTGGAACGGAGTCCAAACGGAAGAAAAATCCCGAAATGATTTTTTCCCGAACGGAAGAAAATCAGGGGGCCTTTGGGACAAGCCACGTGGGCTCGAGGGAGCCCACAAGCCCCCACTCCGCCACCAAGGGGGAGGCGGCGGTGGGCAGGCTTGTGGCCTCCCTGGCCGCCCCCTGACCTAGGTCTTTGCTCTATAAATTCCAAAGTATTCCGCAAAAAACCAGGGGAGCCTTGAAAATACTTTTCTGCCGCCGCAAGCTTCCGTTTTCGCGAGATCTCATCTGGAGACCCTTCCCGGCACCCTGCCGGAGGGGAATTTGGAGTTGGAGGGCTTCTTTATCATCATCATTGCCCCTCCAATGACTCGTGAGTAGTTCACTTCAGACCTACGGTTCCGTAGTTAGTAGCTAGATGGATTCTTCTCTGTCTTGGATCTTCAATACAAAGTTCTCCATGATCTTCATGGAGATCTCTCCGATGTAATCTTCTTTGGCGGTGTGTTTGTCGAGATCCGATGAATTGTGGATTTGTGATCAGATTATCTATGATATTTGTTTGAATCTTTGCTAATTTATTATATGCATTATTTGATATCCTTGTAAGTCTCTCCGAGTCTTGGGTTTTGTTTGGCCAACTAGATCTATGATTCTTGCAATGGGAGAAGTGCTTGGTTTTTGTTCTGCCATGTGGTGAACTTTCCCAGTGACAGCAGGGGCAGCAAGGCACACATCAAGTAGTTGCCATGAAGGGTAAAAAAATGGGGTTATTATCATTGGATTGAGATTATCCCTCTACATCATGTCATCTTGCTTAAGGCGTTACTCTGTTCTTATGGACTTAATACACTAGATGCATGCTGGATGGCGGTCGACGTGTGGACTAATAGTAGTAGATGCAGACAGTATCGGTCTACTTGTTTTGGACGAGATGCCTATAGAAATAATCATTGCATAAATATCGTCACGACTTTGCGCGGTTCTATCAATTGCTCGACAGTAATTTGTTCACCCACCGTCTACTTGCTTTCATGATAGAAGCCACTAGTAAACACTACGGCCCCCGGGTCTATTCACATCCATCGTTTACATCTCCGCTTTTACTTTGCTTTGTTACTTTGTTGCTTTCAGTTCTCACTTGGCAAACAATCTATAAGGGATTGACAACCCCTTCATAGTGTTGGGAGCAAGTTTTTGTGTTTGTGCAGGATCTGAGATACTCCTCCACTGGATTGATACCTTGGTTCTCAAACTGAGGGAAATACTTACCATCGCTACGCTACATCACCCTTTCCGCTTTGAGGGAACACCAACGCAAGGCTCCAAGGCCACGGGGGAAATCCTTTGCATACTTGCCTAGGAAGTCCCTTAAGGCATAGCCACAGCAGGAAGATCAAGCCAAGTATTCTCTCGTCGACGTGCCTATTTCTGGCGCCGTTGCCGGGGATACACAACTGACATCAGAAGTATTTCTGGCGCCGTTGGAAGGTCTTTTGTTGCAGTAGCACATGTCAATCAATGAAACCAGTCTTTCGTAAGCATATGAATAATGTCGGTCCGGGCCGCTTCAATCCAACAATACCGCCGAATCAAGAAAAGACTAAGGAGGGCAGCAAATCGAACATCACAGTCCACAAAACCCTTTGTGTTCTACTAGAGATAACATCTACGCATGAACCTAGCTCATGATGCCACTGTTGGGGAACATTGCATGGGAAACAAAAAATTTCCTACAAACATGAAGACCTATCATGGTGATGCCCATCTAAGAGAGGAGATTTGGATCTACGTACCCTTGTAGATCGCATAGCAGGAAGTGGTAAGAAACACGGTTGATGTAGTGGAACATCCTCACGTCCTTCGATCCGATCTAGTGCCGAACGGACGACACCTCCGCGTTCAGCACGCGTACATCTCAATGATGATCTCGGCCTTCTTGATCCAGCAAGCAAGATGAAGAAGTAGATGAGTTCTCTGGCAGCGTGACGACGCTCCGGTGGTGGTGACGATCTAATCTTACATGGCTCCGCCCGAGCTCTGCAGAAATACAATCTAGAGGAAGAACTATGGTGTCTAGATCTGAGTTGCACGGGGCAAAAGTTGACTCAAATCAGCCCTAGACCACCACTATATATAGGAGGGAGGGGGAGGAGGCTTTCCTTGAGGTCGAAGCCCTCAAGGGTGCACCGGTCAAGGGAGAGGAGGAGTCCTACTCCAATCCTACTCCAATTAGGATTGGAAACTAGAGTCCTTCTCTTCCTTCCCACCTCTTTTTTTTGCTTTTATTTGGTTTTATTTCCTTGGTGCCAAGACCCTCTTGGGTTGTCCCACCAGCCCACTAAGTGCTGGTGCGCCACCCCTAAGGCCATTGGGCTTCCCCCGGGTGGTTGCCCCCTTCCCGGTGAACTTCCAGAACCCATTCGTCACTCCCGGTACAATCTCGGTAATGCCCGAAAACCTTCCGGTAACCAAATGAAGTCATCCTATATATCAATCTTCATTTCCGGACAATTACAGAAACCCTCGTGACGTCTGTGATCTCATCCGGGACTTCGAACAACATTCGGAAACCACACATATAACTCAACTATAGTAAAACATCGCCGAACCTTAAGAGTGCAGACGCTGCGGGTTCGAGAACTATGTAGAAATGCCCCGAGGTACTCCTCGGTCAATATCCAATAGAGGGAACTGGATGCCCATATTGGATCCTACATATTCTCCGAAGATCTTATCGGTTGAACCTCAGTGTCAAGGATTCATATAATCACGTATATCATTCCCTTTGTCCTTCGGTACGTTACTTGCCCGAGATTCGATCGTCGGTATCTGCATACCTATTTCAATCTCGTTACCAGCAAGTCTCTTTACTCATCCGTAATACAATATTCCGTGACTTACACTTAGTCACATTGCTTGCAAGGCTTGTGTGTGATGTTGTATTACCGAGTGGGCCCCGAGATACCTCTCCGTCACACAGAGTGACAAATCCCAGTCTTGATCCATACTAACTCAACGGACACCTTTGGAGATACCTGTAGAGCACCTCTATAGTCACCCAGTTACGTTGTGATGTTTGATGCACACAAGGTATTCCTCCGGTGCCAGTGAGTTATATGATCTCATGGTCATAGGAACAAATACTTGACACGCATAAAACTATAGCAATAAAACGACACGATCAATATGCTACGTTCATAGTTTGGGTCTTGTCCATCACATTATTCTCCTAATGATGTGATCCCGTTATCAAGTGACAACACTTGTCTATGGTCAGGAAACCTTGACCATCTTTGATTATAGCTAGTCAACTACAGGCTTACTAGGGACATTGTTTTGTCTATGTATCCACACATGTATTTGTGTTTCCAATCAATACAATTATAGCATGGATAATAAACGATTATTATGAACAAGGAAATATAATAATAACTAATTTATTATTGCCTCTCGGGCATATTTCCAACAGTCTCTCACTTGCACTAGAGTCAATAATCTAGTTCACATCACCATGTGATTTTAACGAATCCAACACCCATATAGTTCTGAGGTCTGATCACGTCTTGCTCGTGTGAGAGGTTTTACTTAACGGTTCTGAAACTTTCAGATCCATGTGTGCTTTACAAATCTTTATGTCATCTTATATAAACGGTCTACTTGTCTTGGTGTACTTCGCATTACTATTGAACCTCTAACTATCAAGGAGCATAATTAGCATTGCGGTGCGATCATAATTCTGCCAGTTTCCCAACTGTGATTTGTTTAGCCTAGAATAGTTGTTTATTGTCTCTTGGGAGAGATACATCACTAGTGAACATCATGTGACTCCTGTCCATATCACCATCATTGCTTACACCTCCACTATTTACCGCTTTCTTTACTTTTCTGTTGCAATCACTATTTCCTTCCCGCTTGTGTTTTAATCCTTTGGGAACTACAAGGCCGAAGAGATTGACAACCTCTCTGTACTCGTTGGGAGCAAAGTTATTTGTTTTGTGTGCAGGTCCACGTCTTGTGCTAGCGCCAGGGTGGAAGACACCTACTTGTTGGTCTAGGAGTCCTCCTGGTTCAATAAACCTTACAGTCTCTGTGTGAGGGAAAACTTGCTGCTCACTACATCTCAACCTTCCACTTGGGGTAACCAACAAGGAGCGAGAAGTATATACATCATCTTGTCATCAAGCTAAGTTTTCTAGCGCCGTTGCCGGGGACTCCAGTCTTCAAGAAAGGGGAGTTGCATACTATCTTTTACCTTTGCTTTTTCGCCTTGTTAGTTTGCTTTCTAATTTTTTCTTTAGAGTCATATACCAAAAACCACAAAAAAATTAGTTGCTTTGTTTTTGCTTGTTGCTGCTGCTATGGGTTCCACTGAGAACACCAAGTTGTGTGACTTCACTAGTCACAACAATAATGACTTTATCTACACACCTATTGCTGCTCCCGCCACTGAGGCCACGTCCTATGAGATTAAACCCGCTTTGCTGAACCTAGTTATGAAAGATCAATTATCCGGTGCTGGAGATGATGCTGCCTTGCACTTGAACAATTTTGTTGAGCTCTGTGATATGCAAAAATATAAAGAAGTAGATGGTGATTTTGTTAAACTTAAGCTTTTTTCCTTTCTCCTTGAGAGGAGGAGCTAAAGTGTGGCTTCAATCTTTGCCTAGGAATAGCATAGATTCTTGGGATAAGTGCAAAGATGCTTTTGTTGGCAAGTATTACTCGCGTGCTAAGATTATCCAAGTGAGGAGTAACATTATGAATTTTAGGCAATTGGATAATGAACATGTTGCTCAAGCTTGGGAACGTATGAAATCTCTTGTTAAGAATTTCCCTACTCATGGTTTGACTACTTGAATGGTTATCCAAACTTTCTATGCAGGATTGAACTTTACCTCACGGAATCTGTCAGACTCGGCCGCGGGAAGAACTTTTATGTAAACTACAATTGGTGCTGCCACAAAGCTATTGGACGAGATGATGACAAATTATTCTCAATGGCACACCGAGAGAGCTCCAACAAGCAGGAAGGTAAACTCTGTTGAGGAGATGTCCTCCCTTAATGATAAGGTTGACATGATCATGACTCTACTTAGTAAGCAAGCTCCTATTGATCCTCATGATGTTTCTTTAAATTCTTTGGTTGCTCAAGAAAGAGATAAAGTGGACGTTAATTTTATTTCTAGGAACAACTTCAATAACAATGCTTATAGGAGTAATTCTGGTAGCAATCCTAGACCGTTCCCATCCAACAACTATGGGAACAACAACAATTATCCTAGCACAAAAAACTCCACTTCTGAATTAGAGAGCATGCTTAAAGGTTTTATCACTTTCAAAAAGCCATCAACAAGAGTGTAGAAGTGAAACTAGAAAAATTAGATGGTCTCTCTTTGAAGGTGGATAACATAGCTCATGATGTAGAGATGCTTAAAATTAGAACTTCCCCACTTGAGGAGAGGAACACGACACCCATGAATGCTATCCAAGTCCAAATTAATGTGAACATAATAATGCTAGCCAAACTTAAAGATAGATGGGCTAGAGAAAAGGAAGAGGAAAATAGAATTAAGAGCCTTCCTACACACGCTACCATTGCTATTATACAAGTTGTTGAGGAAAAGAGAATTAAGAGCCTTCCTACACACACTCCTAGTCCCAATGGACCTATTAATGGTGATGCTAATACCTCAACTATAGGACAAAAAGGGTCTATGAATTTAGAGACTACCAAAAGAATGAGTTTATATGACATTACTACCACTTTAATTAATGATAGTAACGTTGATTTTGACAATTATAGTCTCTCCGAAGTTATCACCTTTTTGCAAAGAATGGCTAAAGACCCCCACACTAGTACACTAAATATTGCCTTCACCGAGCATATTAGCAATGCTCTTATCAAAGCTAGGGAGAAGAAGCTCAAGATAGAGACTTCTATTCCTATAAAACAAGAAGATGGTTGGGATCCTATGGTCAAAATTAAATTGAATAATATCTCTTGCTTTGCATTGTGTGATGTTGGAGCTAGTGCTTTCGTTATGCCGAAAAGAATGTATGATATGATTGATTGGAAAACTTTTGATCCATGTTATTTTGGTGTTCGTCTTGTTGATTCTTCCATAAAGAAACCTTTAGGGATAATTTATGATGTGCTTATTATTGTCAATGATAATTATGTGCCCGTTGATTTTCTTATTATGGACACTGAATGTGATCCTTCATGTTCAATTATTTTGGGACGTCCTTCTCTCTGCACCGTTGGTGTTATCATTGACATGAAAGAGGGAATTATTAAATTCCAATTTCATCTTAAAAGGGAATGGAACAATTCCCTAGAAAGAATATTAAGTTACCTTATGAGTCCGTTACACGGACAAGCTATTCTTTTGGAGTTGATAACACTTGATCTTCTTGCATTGTGCCTAGCTCAAAGGCATAAAAGAAAGCGCTTGTTGGGAGGCAACCCAATATGTTTTTACTTTGTGTTTTAGTGGTCTTTATGTGTATTACTACTTTAGCAACATCATCGTATCTTTATTTTTGAGCTTTGTGCGAAGTTATAGCCTCCAATTGCAAGAAACATCAAGAATTGTGACATGTTGTCCAGAGACAGATTTTGTCTACTTGACGGACAAATTCGCCAAAAATCACAATATCATCTGTTTGATCTAAATTGTTTTGATAGCATGCTCTATACAATTTCCTTTCTGGCATCTGTTCTGAGTTTTTTGATTTGAGTTGCAGAAGTGCCCCGAATAAATTATTTACTACCTCATGTTCTGTTTTTCACAGATTCTGCCATGTTTTGTGTTTTCATTGTTTTGCGAATCGTAAGCTTGCTTTTTTATTTGCAGAAATCTTTTAGCATTCATGAGAAGTAGTAGCTTTTCATGAAAATCTTTATTTCCAGCAGGTAATGAATTATTTTAGTAAAGGAACTAACCACTCTAATCAGCTTATGATGAGTTTTGTATGAAGGGAGTTTTCAAGTATGCGATGGGAGAGATGATGAAAGAAGATAAAGGAGTGTCAAACGCTCAAGCTTGGGTATGCCCCCATGCATCCCAAAAAATATTCAAGGAGAATCAAGCGTCTAAGCTTGGGCATGCCCCCGTGCATCCCCTTCTCTATCAACAATCATCAAGTCGTCCATCTCCATGCTATATTTTTATCACTTCATATGATATGTGCTATGCTTGGAGCGTCCCGCTATGTTATTTTTAGTTTGTTTTAGTTTTTCTTGCTCTTCATAACAAGTCGGAACCTATCCTACCTTGTTTGGGAGAGAGAGACACTCCATTACACTCTAGAACACAACATAGGTTTTCATACTTATCTTTTTTGTGTGTTCTTCATCTTTTCATAGCTATTGTCATGCTTAGTTCTTAGTTTTCATGCTTATCTTTTTAAGAGATTTTATTTAGGTTGATTTTGGAACTATCTTGAGTTATCATGCTTATCTTGTTTAGAGAGTTGGCTCCTTGCACTGAGTTGTGTGTCTTGCATGAGTAGGTAACTTAGGTTGCTATTGAAGTATAGTAGTAACTTGCAATAGGTTTGAGGTATTGATTTAAGTAATGTTTGGACTATTGGTGCCAAGAGCTTGAGCCTGTTAGTGATAGGTGTCGTATTTTGAGAAATCCGTGTGTTTTTCCAAAACTAAAACTTAGTTGAGAACTCTAGCTACTAACTTGATCGCTAACCTCTCGAGGGGTTGGAATATATAGAGTACCCTCACGTTACCATGAGTCGAGGATGCGCAAGGATAACCAAACCCCCAAACATTACTCCTCGGGGTACATATCTCTTTGAGAATTTCCGAACTAGATAGAGTTACCGATAATAAGTGTATGAGTTCTTCGGACTAATGTGACTATTGGATTGTTGGCACTTCCACCATCCATATTTCAGTAGCCTCTTCGGTATCGTGCATTGCCCTTTCTCACATTCATAGTTGGTGCAAACTCCGTCGGTGCATCTAAACCCATGACATGATACGCTCTGTCATACATAAGCCTCATTATATCTTTACTCAAAATAGCCACCATACCTACCTATTAAGGCATTTCCATAGCCTTTTCGAGATACATTGCCATGTAACATCCATCATCTCATGACTTGATTTTCATGTCATACATGCTTTTGCTTGATCATAGAGTCGCATGCTAATTGGGCCTTGCCCTCATTACTGCTACATGACGCGCTAGTATCATTGCATATCCTGATACACTGGCAGAGGCATACATTTTCATACATCATGATAGTTTTCAGTTGTCTTTATGTTGAGTACTTCTTATAAAGTGTGATGATTTTTCTTTTGTATTCATGTAAAACATAGAGTGTTGCCCTTAAGTGAGGAAAAGATCCCAAAGTGGACAAAACAAAAGATCCCAAACAGGACAAATGAGAGATACAAAGAAAGAGCCAAAGAGGCCACACACAAAAAAGAGAAATAAAAAGAGAGAAGGGGGCAACACTACTATTCCTTTTGAAAGATCCACACTTGTACTCCATTACTATATTGGTACTACATAGTGATTATCATTCATGCATAACTATGTGGGGATCCTTACACTATAGAACTTGGTTTGCATATTCCAATGACGAGCCTCCTCAAAAGAGCTCTAGGTCTTCATGAGCAAAAGAGTTGGATGCACACCCACTAGTTCCATTGGAGAGCTTACCTTAGCTCATATCTACATCCCTTACATGGCAATCCCAACTCCTCACATCATATCTATCATTTGGCTTTCTCTCGCCTATGGTTGTCCTCATTGATGTGAGCCTTTCACACCTTTTTGTCTTCCTTCCCCATCATTATTCTATTTTCCATCCTAAGTGCCGACATATCTTGCTTACTCTCATTCATTGCATGAGTACTCAAAATCGAACTTACGATCATTTTGACTTGTGCCTGACAAGTGGTCTGGGGATGAGTCAGAATAAGATTCCAAAGGAGACTAAGTGTGAGGTTTAGTAGATTGAGTTCTCAATTAAAAAATATATTTTATCTCTGAACCCATCTCCCACTTCTTGCACTCAAACACCATTTGGAGACATTCAAGTCACGGACAGCGAGAGCTCTTGCACCTTTATGTTCTTACTTTGCTAAATTATAGACTCTTTCTTGTTATTGTCTTGACTTGAATTGCATATCTCACTGGCTTTACTTTGAAGTTCTTATATGTGTGTTAGCATGTCATGACATAAATTATTGTGTTATCATTTATCTACTCGAGGACGAGAAGAAATTAAGCTTGGGGATATTGATACGTCCCAAACGTATCTATAATTTCTGCTTGTTCCATGATCATTTGGGTGATATTGTTATATGTTTTGCCACACTTTTATATCATTTTACACATATTTGGACTAACCTACTAACTCAGTGCACCCAGTGCCAGTTTCTATCTGCTGATGTCTTTTTTGCAGGGGCTTTTACCCATCTTTCCGAAGCCCAAAAAAATCCATAAAAATATAAAAAAAATCAGCGAAACAGAAGCTTCGGGATCACCGAAGGGGGGCCAGGGGCCTCCCAGGCGGCCTGCTGGCACGGCTAGGCCCTAGGCCACGCCAGGGGGTTGCCTGGGTGGGTCCCACCTCCTCCGGTGCCCTCCTTTGGCCTATATTTAGAGATCCGTGAGGAAACCCTCGTAGACTTTCTGGAATGGCGAATTTCTCCATCGTTCCGCCGCCTTAGCGCTTTCGAGATCGGGAGCGTCAGGAGACCTCTTCTCGGCATCGTGCCGGAGGGAGGATTGACCTCCGGGAGCTTCTCCACCACCATGGATGCTTACCGGATGTGCCGTGAGTAGTTTCTCTTGGACCATGAGTCCATGACCAGTAGCTATGTGATATCTTCTCTCCAATCTTGTGCTTCAGTGGTTAGTCCTTGTGAGCTTCCCTACATGATCAAGGCATCTATGTAATTCTCTTGATATTGCTATGCTCGGTTTGTTGGGATCCGATAGATTATGAGATTATGTTCAGATTGTTATGAGTTATATATTTGATTATTCTTTTATATTTTGTTCCTTAGTGATTCATGCATGTTCTCCGTTGCTTTTTATTGCTTTGGCCAAGTAGTAGATCGTAACTCCAAGAGGGATTGTTATGCATCATTGTCGGTTCGGGCCCCTCGATGTCTAGCTTGAGTGACAGAAACATGAGACTAGGGGATGTGCTTGTTGCCACCAGGGAGAAAACAACGGTGCTTGTGACCACGTTTGCAAGGATTGTTTACCTTACGCATAGTTCGTTAATGCAGTTGTCCGTTGCTTTGAGTATACACTTTGGGTGGGGCTCGCAACTTAATACCGGAGAGATGTTCTGGATAGATATCTCAAGGTGGATTATTAGTAAGTAGATGCTGATGAATAAACGGTCTACTTCTCTTGGCATTATGCCCATTTCTATTGAACCTCTAACTATCAAGGAGAAAAATTAGCATTGCGGTGCGATCATAATTCTGTCAGTTACCCAACTGTGATTTGTTTACCCTAGCATAGTTGTTTATCGTCTTTTGGGAGAGATACATCACTAGTGAACATCGTGTGACTCCTATCCATATCACTATCATTGCTTACACCTGCAGTATTTACTGCTTTCTTTACTTTTCCGTTGCAATCACTATTACCTTCCCGCTTGTGTTTTTATCCTTTGCAAACTACAAGGCCGGAGAGATTGACAACCTCTTTGTACTCGTTGGGAGCAAAGTTATTTGTTGTGTGTGCAGGTCCACGTCTTCTGCTAGCACCAGGGTGGAAGACACCTACTTGTTGAGCCTGGGAGTCCTCTTGGTTTGATAAACCTTAGAGTTTCTTGTGAGGGAAATTTGTTGCTGACTACATCTCCACCTTCCAGTTGGGGTCCAACGAGGGGCGAGAAGTATATACATCAACTTGTTATCATCGCCATGCAGCCATGCCCGCCTAGCCATCAAGCTCTGCTGGCCACCTCTCTTGTTGAAGCGTCGTCGCGCACATGCTCGCCTTGAACCGCGTCATTGTATCCTCCTTGCTGCCGATTAGTTGTCTAGTGTGTAGATCGGTAGAAGCAACCTTCGCGCCTCCTCTGCTCTTGCCCTTCGACATGGCACCCCACTACAGCTTTGGACCCCCGCCACGCAAAGTTGTGGCATGTTGCACTCTGATGTGTTGTCAGGCTCGAAGACAGATTTGGAACAAAGGTGCCAAGGATTCCCCGAGATCGACGACTTTCAGGATCGACTTACCCAGACGTCAAGTCACGCAAGACCCGAACCGCGGCGGCCGATGCTTAGTACCGCTACGGTTGCCCTTGAAGTCCCGTGTACATCTACCGCCCTTGAAGTCCCGTGTACCACTACTTCCACGATGTCCACGATGACCCATGTACAACTACACCGCTATGACTCAACCCACTCCGAGAGGCATGCGTCAATGGTATTACCACCGAGACGATACCCGTGGATGAATGCATTGTTGTATGAGAGGCGATGTTTTCCATTTCGTAGATGCCATGCAAGTTGCACATTGTTCCTCTTTTGTCGTGCCCGGACACATGGGAACCCGATAACCGGGATCACCCCATAATTCTTGGCATGACACGCACACGCTCCCAATTCGTTGGCACCGGTATCTCATCGAGTTATCGGGACCGGAACATTGTCGTGGCATCGTTTCCGTTTTGCCGCCATGGTTCCCTTTCGTCCGCCATGTGGACACATGCTTCGTATCCTTCTTGCTAGTGTTTTCATAAAATTGCATGCATGTTGCATTCCTGACATAGTATCCAGTGTTGCACGTATCTTTTAAGCGTAACTCCATTCAATGTTCTTATGTGTTATCCAACTAGAATGACATGTAGAATCACATGCTTCACCTCTTGCCATGTTTAAACAACATTTAATATTGCCGTGTACCTAAATGGGAGTGAACTAAATAATTCGTATGTGGAGTTTCGTCAATATGCAACTCGTTGCATGTTGAGCTTCACTTAATGTGTAGTGTTGATTGTTGTGAATTGCCAGGGCATGCATCATATTAGGTTGTGCATCATATCGTGCATGTGTCGTGGTGAATATCATCTGTTGATTCTTGTTTCCGGTTTTCTTCGTCTCGATAGAGTTCCACAAGCGTGTCCGAATGTGAGGATCCGCTCGACTACATTGGTTCATTTGCTTCACGGATTCGTTCTTCTTCCAAGCAGGATCTCAGGCAAGATGACCATTTCCCTAGATACCATTACTATCATTGCCATGCTAGTTGTCTCATTTCTTTGGCTATGTCTCCCTGCCTACCACATGTTTAATAAGCCTACCAAGATTGCCATGAAGACTTTTAACCTTTCCACAACCTAGCAAACCACTGTTTGGCTATGTTACCGCTTGCTTAACGTTTTGATAGTGTTGCTAGTTGCAGGTGCAGTTGCTTCCATGTGAAAACGTGGGTTCCTTGTTATATGACCATATCATTGCTAATTACTTTAATGCATATATATAATTGGTAAAAGGTGGAAGGCTTGGCCTTCTAGCCTGGTGTTTTATTCCACCTTTGCCACCTTAGTTTTGGCTACCGGTTTTATATTCCATAATTGAGCGCTCCTAACACGCTCGACGTTGTTATGGGGACCCCATGATAATTCGTCTTGGTTAAAGATTGTCTGGCAAGGCCGAACTTTGGTACTACATTTTCCTAATAACTAATAAATCGCATAGGGACCCGCCGACACCCACAGATAATTAATTAAACCCCGGGCCAGAACTCGTCATGAGTGTTGGTCCAAACTAGATCCGTTTGCGGGGCCAACCCAGGGCAACTCAGGAGATTTTCTATCAGGCCACCATAAGCTCTTCTTATCCGTCGTGTCCTGAGAATGAGATACGCGTCTCCTATCGGGTTCGTAGACATGTGGGAAGCCTTGCTGGACATGTTTTACCTTTTACGAAATATCTTGTGTATCGGGATTCCGGTGATGTTGTGGGCTATCTCAGAGTTGAGGTTTTCCACTAAGGAATCTGAGGAGATTACGAGTTTCGTAATCGAGGCTTTCTCAGCGTCTTGTGGTAATTTGTGGTGGACTAGTTGGAGCATCCGTGCACGGTTAAATCTTTTGGAAAGCCATGCCCGCGGTTATGTGGCAAACTTGGAAACTTTGTTTAATATTCGGTTCTAGATAACTTGAAGTAAGATTAATTAAAATATGCCAACTATGTGCATGATGACCCACAAGTATAGGGGATCTATCATAGTCCTTTTGATAAGTAAGAGTGTCGAACCCAACGAGGAGCAGAAGGATCTGACAAGTGGTTTTCAGCAAGGTATTCTCTGCAAGCACTAAAATTATCGGTAACAAGTAGTTGTGTGGTGAGATGATTCACAGGAAGTAGCAAGTAACAAAAGTAACAACGGTGCAACAAAGTGTCCCAATTCCTTTTGTAGCAAGGGACAAGCCTGGACAAAGTCTTATAGGAGGTAAAACGCTCCCGAGGACACATGGGAATTTCTGTCAACCTAGTTTTCATCATGTTCATATGATTCGCGTTAGTTACTTTGATAGTTTGATATGTGGGTGGACCGGCGCTTGGGTACTGCCATTACTTGTACAAGCATCCCACTTATAATTAACCCCTCTCGCAAGCATCCGCAACTACGAAAGAAGAATTAAGACAAAGTCTAACCATAGCATTAAACGAGTGGATCCAAATCAGCCCCTTACAAAGCAACGCATAAACTAGGGTTTAAGCTTCTGTCACTCTAGCAACCCATCATCTACTTACTACTTCCCAATGCCTTCCTCTAGGCCCAAATAATGGTGAACTGTTATGTAGTCGACGTTCACATAACACCACTAGATGAAAAACAACATACAACACATCAAATTATCGAACGAATACCAAATTCACATGACTACTTATAGCATGACTTATCCCATGTCCTCAGGAACAAAAGTAACTACTCACAAAGCATAATCCTATTCATGACCAGAGAGGTAATGAATGGCATCAAGGATCTGAACATATAATCTTCCACCAAGTAATCCAACTAGCATCAACAACAAAGAGTAATTAACACTACTAGCAACCTTACAAGTACCAATCGGAGTCGCGAGACGGAGATTGGTTACAAGAGATGAACTAGGGTTTGGAGATGAGATGGTGCTGATGAAGATGTTGATGGTGACGCGTACCCTTCGATGAGAGGAGTGTTGGTGATGACGATTGGGACGATTTCCCCCTCCGGGAGGGAAGTTTCCCCGACAGGATCGTCCTGCCGGAGCTCTAGATTTGTTCTGCTCAAGTTCCGCCTCGTGGCGGCGGAGAATCCTCCGAAAATTCTCCTCTTGATATTTTTTGGAACGAAACTATTCTTGTAGCAAAAGGGGGGAGATAGAGGGCCAAGTGGGAGCCCACAAGCCCCCTAGGCGCACCCAGGGGCGAGGCCGCACCTAGCAGGCTTGTGGCCTCCTACTTGCGCCCCTCTGGTACTTCTTCGTCCCAGTATTTTTTTATAAATCCCAAAAAAATTATCGTTGATTTTCACGGCTTTCGGAGTTGCGTAGAATAGGTATCTCAAACTTGCTCCTTTTTCAGGCCAGAATTCCAGCTGCCGGCATTCTCCCTCTTCATGTAAACCTTGCAAAATAAGAGAGAAAAGGCATAAGTATTGTACCGTGGAATGTAATAATAGCCCAAAAAGCGATAAATATCAACATGAAAGCGTGATGCAAAATGGATGTATCAGTGCATAACCGTGACTGTCTCTTTTGTGAGCTCCTTCTCCGATTGAGGACACGGTGGGGTTATGTCCGACATAACTAGGTGTTTTAGATCATTCATTTGATCATCATTAGTTCACGTCCGTTATACATAGTTCCTCCCCCTCTCTTATTCTTGTACTCGTAAGTTAGCCACTCAAATAAATGCTTAGTCGCTTGCTACAGCCTCACCACTTAAACATACCTCACCCATTAAGCTTTGCTAGTCTTGATACCTTTGGAAACGAGATTGTTGAGTCCCTCTGGCTCACACATTACTACAACAACAGTTGCAGGTACATGTAAAGAGTTACTCTGACGTGAGCATGAGGATTGTTCTATTTGGAGTTTGTTCTTCTTCATCATCATCGATCTAGGATGGGTACCAGGCCAACAGCCTAGGATAGCAAGGATGGGCGTTGTTCTTTTATCGTTTGTTTTCGTCCGTATTCGGACCCTGCTCTTCTACATGGTGATTGAATATGCTGATGTATTGATGTGATCTTAATGTAGCTTGTGGCGAGTGTAAGCCAATTCCATATAATCATCTCTTTAGTACATGTACTTGTAATAATATCCATTTTTGCGAAACTACGAGATGCGCTTCTATCCTTGTCGAGGCCCCCGTGCAAAAATAAGGATAGGATCGCATCTTGGGCGTTATAATATTATAGTTCATCATGAAGCTATTGTAGCTAGGTGGCAGTGACTGAAGAACTCTGTCAGTGACCGTCTCAGGCGGAAGCTCAACTCCCAGCCGAGTCAAACGGTTGTAGTACCCATACATTCTAAGTATGTGCTCAGTGACATAACTATTCTCCTCCATCTTCGAGGCAAAGAATTTATCGGGCATTTTCTTGAAAAACAAAGATGAACTCTTGGAACATCTCATATGCTCCATGACGTTCACAAAGCCTTTAAAGTACTAATTCTAAGCCATATAGCATGGCGCACTACACTATCGAGTAGTCATCAGCACGTGCCTGCCACACGTTCACAACGTCCACATACGACATTGGAGGGGGTGCCGTACCAAGCGGAGCATCAAGGACATAAACCTTTTTCGAAGTCGTGAGGATAATCCTCACATTACGGACCCAGTCCGCAAAGTGACTTCCATCATCTTTCAGCTTAGCTTTCTCTATGAACGCATTAAAATTCACGGGAGCTACTGCGTCAGCCATTATCTATGACATAATTTGCAAAGACAACTTAGACTATTATTCATGATGATGAGTTCAATTAATCATATTACTTAAGAACTCCCACTCAAATCAACATCCCTCGGGTTGTCTGAGAGTAACATGATCCAAATCCACCAACCCAAGTCCAATCATCACGTGAGATGAGGTGGTTTCAATGGTGAACATCTGCATGTTGATCATATCTATTGTATGACTCATGTTCGACCTTTTGGTCTCTTGTGTTCCGAGGCCATGTGTGTACATGCTAGGATCATCAAGTTTAACCCAAGTGTTCTGCATGTGCAAAACTGGGTTACACCCATTGTATGTGAACGCATAGTCTATCAGACCCGATCATCACATGGTGCTTCGAAACAATGAAGCTTCGGAGCGGTGCACTTATCTTGAAATTTGAGTGAGGAGTCATCTTATAATGCTGCCATGATCCTAAGCAAAGTAAGATGCATAAAAGGATTAACATTACATGCAAATCATAAAAGTGACATGATATGGCCATAATCATATTGTGCTTTTGATCTCCATCTCCAAAACACCGTCATGATCTCCATCATCACCCGCATGACACCATGATCTCTATCATCATGATCTCCATCATCGTGCCACCATTGTTGTTGTTGCTCCAACTATGCTTCTACAACTATTGCTAACTCATAGTGATAAAGTAAAGCAAAAAGGCACAAATTAATTGAATAGAACCCTATGGCTCGTGCCGGTTGCCGTACTCATCGA
This sequence comes from Hordeum vulgare subsp. vulgare, assembly GCF_904849725.1. Lineage (NCBI taxonomy): Eukaryota > Viridiplantae > Streptophyta > Magnoliopsida > Poales > Poaceae > Hordeum > Hordeum vulgare. Next base: position 337,239,773 of record NC_058520.1, on the reverse strand, counting down.
CATGCAATTTGTGACAATCTGTACAAAACATGATCATCTCATACATCACACATATCTCATCATGTCTTTGTCCATATCATATCACAACACACCTTGCATAAACAAGTTAGACGTCCTTTACTTTATTTTTGCATGTTTTACATGGCTTCTATGGGTAACTAGCAAGAACCGTTCTTACCTACGCAAATCCACAACGGTGATATTCAAGTTGCTATTTAACCTTCTACAAGGACCGCCTCTGTTGAATTTGATTCAAATAAAGTGGTAGAGATAGACACCCTCCAGCCATATTTATGCAACAAGTTGCATGCGAGCCGATGGAACCGGTCTCTCGTACGTGGACAAGAAACGCTTGTCCGGGCCGCTTCATCCCACAATACCGCTGAATCAAGATAATAATAAGGAAGTAAGAAATCTGAACATCAACGCCCACAAACACTTTCTGTTCTACTCATTCATGTTATTTATGCGTAGACCTAGATCATGATGCCACTATTGGGGAACGTTGCATGGGAAACAAAAAAAATCTTACATGCACCCAAGATCAATCTATGGAGATGAACAGCTACAAGAGGGGAATTGCATGTGCATACCCTTGTATATCGCTAAGAGGAAGCGTTAAGAAACGCGGTTGATGTAGTCGAACGTCTTTGCGATCCAATCACGATTTGTCCCGCGATATAATCACGAACGTCCCAATCAAGTGTCGAAAGGACAACACCTCTGTTCAACACTTACAGCTCGATGGCGCCTTCACCTCCTTGATCCAGCAAGCGAAGGTGAAGTTGTAGCTTGAGTTCCCCGGCAGCACAACGAAGTGGTGGCAGTGGCAGTGGAGCTGTCCCGACATGGCTTCGCCAAGCGGTGCCGCGATAGAACGAGAGAGGAACTACGAGAGAGAGAGAAGGGCTGCGCCCTGGCTTTTTCAGGTGCGGGTGCCATCCCTCTCCTCTAGTATATATAAGGGGAAGGGAGGAGGGTGGTGCCCTAGGATTTCCCCTAGGATGGGGCACGACCACCAAGGTGGCTTGGCACCCAAGTTAGGTGGCTTGGCACCTCTGGGCCATCCGACCTCCTTGGCCCCATGGGCCTTAGGTGGGAGGGGCGGCGAGCACATCAGAATCTGGTCCGCCACCTCTCACAACCCATGGGGCCCTCCGGGGCTGGTGGACCCTCCTGGTGGACCCCAGGAACTCTTGTGTAACCCCCGGATCTCATCTGGGACTTTGAACAACCTTCGGTCACCAACACAATAGCTCAACTACATCTATATCATCAACAAATTTTAAGTGTGCAGACCCTGCGGGTTCGAGAACTATGTAGACATGACCGAGACACCTGTACGGTCAATAACCAATAGCGGGACATGGATGCCCATATTGGTTCCTACATATTCTATGAAGATACTTATCGGTTGAACCACGATGTGAAGGATTCAACTAATCCCGTATGGAGTTCCCTTTGTCCATTGGTATCTTAGTCGCCCGAGATTTGATTGTCCGTATCTCCATACCTAGTTCAATCCCATTACCGGTAAGTCTCTTTACTCGTTCCGTAATACAAGATCCCATTATTAACTCCTTAGTCACATTTCTTGCAAGCTTATTGTGATGTTGTATTATCGAGTTAGCTTTGAGATACCTCTCCGTCATACGGAGTGACAAATCCCAGTCTTGATCCATGCCAACTCAACATACACCCTCTGAGATACATGTAGAGCATATTTATAATCACCCAGTTATGTTGTGACGTTTGATACACACAAGGCATTCCTTCTGTGTGAGGGAGTTGCATGATCTCATGGTCATAGGAACAGATACATTAACATGCAGAAAGCAATAGTAGCAAACTTTATATGATCAGATGATATGCTTACGGTTTCGGTCTTGTCCATCACATCATTATCCTAATGATGTGATCCCATTATCAAATGACAACTCATGTCTATGTCTAGGAAACCTTAGCCATCTTTAATCAACGAGCTAGTCTAGTAAAGGCTTACTAGGGACACCTAGTTGTCTATGTATCCACACACGCATTTGAGTCTCTAATCAATACAAATATAGCATGGATAATAAACGATTATAATGAACAAGAAAATATAATAATAATCACTTTATTATTGCCTCTATGGCATATTTCCAACAGCCTGGGGTCATGTGGGCGGCTGTGGGCGGCGAAGGGAGGCGACGACAGAGTCGACGGAGATGGGCGGTGTCACGCGAGGCGGTGTCTGGCGGCAAGGGGGGTTGAGCGGAGGATGGCGATCAAGATGAGAGCGAAAACGGATATGGTTCTTTTTTACTAGGTAGGGCAGTTTAAATGAACAAGTGCTTGCGTGGGCCTAATGGGCCTAATGTGCAACACCATAAGTAAGTTAGTAGCTATGGCATGCAAAAATATAGTGTTGGCCTCGCTTGGAAATGGCGTGCCACAAACATAAATTGTGACTAGCCATTTCTCCATTTGTCTGTTAGTCATCAAGACCAGCCGACATGAGTCCACAGCCGAGGATTCACGACTCTCTTCCTCGACCCTATCATCACGCCATCGGTCATCCAAAGCCCTCATGAACAGCAACATCAGCCTAAAACCCATATATGAGGATAACCCTGCAAAATATGCAGTTTAACAGATCTTGAATCCAACCAAGCTGACTTACCTTTGAAGGTATAGTCCTTGAAAGGGAAACATGTTACACTAGTAAGATCTCCCTGGACTTGCTATTCAGAACACCCAACAACTACTGGGTCGAGGAGTTAATCTTCAGCATAGTGTCGTTACAAAGAGGCTATCACACGCTTTCTCGGCCAAGTTGTGTTCGCTAAATTTACTTTGTCACTCATTATGCCTACATGAACCTAAAGATTCCAGGGCCCAATGGCATGATCACAATTAGTAGCAACGCTGACTGTTCACTTAAAGACAAGGACAAAATCATCGCTTTGGCTCTCGAAGTAGAATCTGAGGTAGTTGGAGCTGAGGAATTATGTGAGTTATGAGTAATTGTCGATAGAGATGACGGTGTCCTCACCAAATGGTTAAAATCGACATCATTCTAGCCAACCAATGAGATTGTGAAATTTCAAGTTCACTACGAGGATGTGTCTAAAATGGTCTCCATTGGAACCCGCCTAGATGCTGCATTAGATGAAGCATTGCACAGTTTTCTGTGTGAAAAATAAGATATTTTTGCTTGGCATCCTTTTGATATGCCAAGCATACAAAGATATCTCACGAAACACAGCGTCAACATCATCAAGGGGTTTAAGCCAGTTAAATAGGCGTTGTGTCGGTTCCCAAAGACGAAGAGTTGGGCAATGGGAGAAGAACTGGCCAAACTGCCGGAAGTTGGATTCACCCGAGAAGCAAAACATCTTGATGAGTTGGCAAATCTCGTCATGGTACCAAAAGAGACAAATCCTAGCGCATGTGTATCGATTTCAAGGACGTCAAAAGGCTTGTCCAAAGGATCCCTTGCCATTACCATGAATCGATCATATTGTCGATGTCACGACCGGACATGATCTATTGTGTTTTGTTTATGCATATTCGGGTTATCATGAGATGAGGTTTAAGGAATCCGACCAAGAGGCCACAACATTCATAACTCCCTATGACCCATTTTGCTGTAACAGAAAAAAATGTTGGCGCAACATATGAGTCGTATGATACATACATATGCTTGAAAGCACATATTCTCCCTTGGAGGTTTTGATAATTCTTGAAAACATACATTATCTCTTGGACTAACAATTCTACCTAGTATGTTTCAGTTTAAGTCCAAAGATTGCAGAAACTGGGAATTGTGAGGAGGATCCCCAAGAAGGAAAGGAACATGATTGGCAGTGGCTTCAAGATCTTCAAGACTCAAAATTTGCTTTATGTGAGAAATCACTTTTGAGTCCATAGGAAAGGCAATACTATTAAAAGGGGATGAGGTATCTATGTTGATGTGGTTGCTCAAAGTGTTTAGAGATGCCACCAATATTTCCCGTATCAGCCCCACCGATTTTCCTTAGATATAACCCAAGCCGAACCCTAGCAGATCGATACAACTGAGATTCACTTAGGTACAACCAAAAAGCAGTGACCACCTTGATGTTCCCCAATTGCTAAAAATCAAAGTTTCTGAGTTTTGCATTTTGGTACCACCGAGTCACTGTAACTGCCTAGGACAACTGAATTGGTCTCATCGAGAACCCAAAAATCTTAGCATTTTGCACTAGTAAGTGCAACCGAGTTTCACTTTGATTCCACCAAGTTGGGAAATAATGTTGTAACGGTTGGATTTCTGGAGATGGCTACATATAGCCCTCCTAATCCCTATCATTCATAGAGAGAGCACTCAGAACAAGCAAACACTCCCACCATTCATTTTGAGAGAGAACCACCTACTCATGTGTTGAGATCAAGATCTACGACTCCAACCATATGAATCTTGATTTCTAGCCTCCCCAAGTTCCATTCCACCCAATCAATCTCTTATACCAAGCCAAATTCTATGAGAGAGTGATTGAGTGTTGAGGAGACTATTTTTGAAGCACAAGACCAATAAGTTAATCATCCATACCATAGCTATTACCTTTTGGAGAGTGGTCTCCTACATTGGTTAGGTGTCGCTTTGGAACCTCCAAATCGTCGAGAGTTGAACCAAGAAGTTTGTAACACTACTAGAATCAGCTTCTTTGACATCAGTCCATTATTTGTCGTGTGCTTGCTGATGGCAAAGAAGCTCTTTGTCGTCTGCTTCCATAAAATAGACGACAAAGAATGCACTGATCGAAAATACACTATTTGTCATCAATCCTTTCTTTGTCGTCTGCCTGCAGACGACAAAGAGCCCAGCTGGGCCCCACAGGACCGTGGGGATGGTTGGGTCAATGGATGACATCCACTTGTGCTTTGTCTTGTGCCTTTAGGGTCTTTGTCGTCTGCTCGCAGACGGCAAAGCCCTTCCCTATCTAATGACCGTTAGCCCCCTCCCCTCTCCCCCTCCGTCTCTCTCCCCCACCCTGCAACCGCCGCGGAACCACCCCCTTCCCCATCGTCGGTGCCACCCCTCCTTCCCCCACCGGAGACGCCACCCCCTTCCCCATCACGACGCCACATCCCCGCGGACCTCCACTACCACAACGGCGCCACCCCACCCCCCATGTCGTCAGAGCCACGTCCTACACCACCGCGGCGCCACCCCCACCCCCCGTAAGTGCCACCTAATCCACCACCGCCACGCCACCCCCCCCCCCCCTGTCAGTGCCACCTTCTCCACCACCGCGGCGCCACCCCCTTCCTACACCTCTGACGACACCCCCCTTCCCCCACTGTAGAGCCCCCCTTCCCCGTGACCCTCCTACACCATCGTGGCACCACCCCACCACCCCTCCCTCTCGTCGGAGCAAGGCGGCAACACAACCCCATCCCCATGGACCTCTGATAACCCACAAGTATAGGGGATCACAAAAGTTTTCAAGGGTAGAATATTCAACCCAAATTTGTTGATTCGACACAAGGGGAAGCAAAAGAATATTCTCGAGTATTAGGAGTTGAGTTATCAATTCAACCACACCTGAAAGACTTAGTATCTACAACAAAGTATCAGTAGCAAAGTGGTGTGATAGCAACAGTAGCAATGGTAACAGTAGCAGCAGTGACAACAGTAGCGGTAAAGTAACAGTACCAACAGTGACAACAGTAGCGATAAAGTAACAGTACCAACAGTGACAACAGTAGAGGCAAAGTAACGTAGCAAGGACCAGTAGGAAAAGATCGTAGGCATTGGATCAGTGATGGATAATTATGCCGGATGACATTCATCATGCAACAGTTATAACATGGGGAGATATGTAACTATCTCCAGTTCGTTAATGTAATGTAGGCATGCATTCCGTATATAGTCATCCGTGCTTATGAAAAGAACTTGCATGACATTTATTGTCCATCCCTCCCGTGGCAGCGGGTTCCTCATGGAAACTACATGATATTAAGGTTCTCCTTTTAATAGAGAACAGGAACAAATCATTAGCACTTAGTGAATACATGAACTTCTCATACTATGGTCATCTCCGGGAGTGTTTCCGGCTATTGCACTCCAGGGTTGCCGGGTCATAACACATAGTAGGTGACCACAATATGCAAGATAGGATGAAGGACACACATATATTGACGAGAACATAATAGGTTCAGATCTGAAATCATGGCACTCGGGCCCTAGTGACAAGCATTAAGCATGGCAAAGTAGTAGCAACATCAATCTCAGAACATAGTGGATACTAGGGATCAATCCCCATCAAAACTAACTCGATTACATGATAGATCTCAACCAACCCATCACCGTCCAGCAAGCCTACGATGAGATTACTCACGAACGGTGAAGAACATCATCAAATTGGCGATGAAGGAAGGTTGGTAATGACGATGGCGACGATCTCCCCTCACCGGAGCACAGAACGAACTCCAGATCTTCCCTCTAGAGGAAGAACAGGTGATGATGGCGCCTCCGTATCGTAAAACGCGATGAAATCTTCTCCTTGATTTTTTTCCGGACGAAAGGGACTAAATAGAGCTGGAGTTGGAGGCGGCGGAGCCCTGAGGGCCCCACAATCCTACTAGGTGCGGCGAGGGGGGCCCGCGCATCCTGGGCTTGTGGGCTCCTCGCTCCACGCCTCTGGTTGATTGTTGCGCCAATATTTTTTATATATTCCACAAAAAATCCTCGTAAATTTTCATTCTGAGAACTTTTATTTCTGCGCAAAAACAACACCATGGCAATTCTGCTGAAAACAGCGTTAGTCCGAGTTAGTTCCATTCAAATCATGCAAATTAGAGTCCAAAACAAGGGCAAAAGAGTTTGGAAAAGTAGATATGATGGACATGTATCAACTCCCCCAAGCTTAAAGCCTTGCTTGTCCTCAAGCAATTCAGTTGACAAACTGAAAGAGACAAAAGAAAAACTTTTACGAACTCTGTTTGATCTTGTTGTTGTAATCATGTCTAACTCATATTCAGATTTTCAATAAGATCATAAGCTAACCACGTAAGCAATGACATTATGTCTCATGAAGTACTCATATCAATGGCATAATCAACTAGCGAGCAATAATAATAAGTTTCAAACGTCAACACTTCAATCAAAACAATCATGAAGCAATATGAACAGATGGTATCTCGCTAGCTCTTTCTGAGACCGCAAAACATAAATGCAGAGCACCTTCAAAGACCAAGGGCTCACTGAACATTGTAATTCATGGCAAAGAAGATCCAGTCACAGTCATACTCAAAAACAATTTATAGCAAAGCATAAAAATGACGGAGATAAATAATTTTGGGTTGCATGCTTTCGTTGTCAACGCGATGGCCAAGAGTTTTCACCATCTTCCATGCTACACATTGAAAAGTAAAGTTTTGACTCTCCCACCACCGATCAATCACACTCCACGACTAGCCGAATCCTCGGGTGTCGTACATACCAACAACAATCCAGGGGGAGTTTTGTTTACAATTATCTTTTCAATTTGAGCATGGAACTGGGCATTCCAATTACTGGCCCTTTTCTCGTGAGTGATAGTGAATAAACACATATCGAGGATAACATGCCTAGCATGGAAGATACTGACCGCCCCTTGTCGCCACATGAGCGGTTCGGGCATGCAAAACAGATTATTTCTTGAAGGTTTAGAGAGTGGCACATGCAAATTTTCTTGGATCGGCAGGTAGATACCGCGTATAGGTAGGTATGGTGGACTCATATGGAACGACTTTGGGTTTATCAAAGTGGATGCACAAGCAGTATTCCCGCTTAGTACAAGTGAAGGCTAGCAAAAGACTGGGAAGCGACCAACTAGAGAGCGACAACAGTCATCAAAATGCATTGAGATTAACCAACATTGAGTGCAAGCATGAGTAGGACATAAATCACCATAAACATGAATATCATAGAGGCTATGTTGATTTTGTTTCAACTACATGCGTGAACATGTGCCAAGTCCAGCCACTTGAATCATTCAAAGGAGGATACCATCCTATCATACTACATCATAATCATCTCAAAATTCATGTTGGCATCCAAGACAAACCATTATAAGCTCCTAGCTAATTAAGCATGGCATCAAAAACTATGATCTCTAAGTTGTCATTGCAAACATGTTTCTTTAAAAACAAAGCTGAATTAGGAACGATGAGCTAGTCATATTTACAAAAACAAAATAGATCGAGTTCATACCTGCTTTTCCAGGCTCAGTCACTTCATCACATATCGTCATTATTGCCTTTCACTTGCATGACCGAATGATGTGAACAATAATAAGAGTGTTCGTGCATTGGACTATGCTGGAATCTGCAAGCAAACACAAAGGAGAAGACAAAGTAATATGGCTCTTTGACAGATAAACAGATATGCATGCGAGAGCCACTAACACTGTAACCATGGTATTTTACCTTGACCCAAAGAAAAAGAAAGCTATTTACACGGAAAGCTCCCAACAGGCAAAAGAAGAACGAGAAATCTTTTTGGGTTTTCTCAAACTAGACAAACACACGAGAAGAAAGCAAGAAAAAAGAAATAAACTAGCATGGATGATACAGTGGCAAAGTATGAACACCAACTAACAAAGTGAAAGTGTAAGCAAGAATATAAAGTCGGTGAGAAACACGTACTCCCCCAAGCTTAGGCTTTTGGACTAAGTTGGTCTACTCCCATGGCTGGTCCAGGCGATATCCAAAATCATAATGGGGGTTGTACGAGAACGCGGCAGCTACCGCGTGAATAGCTGCCTCACGGAGGTGAGCAGCCTTTGCCACCCTCTCATACTCATGTAACTCTCCTCTGGTTATGTAATATCTCCATTTTACCTGAAAGTCAAAGAAGGCAGGAGCAAGAAGGGTAATATGGAAAACACGCTGTCGGTTAAATATTAACCGGTATAGGAGGGATTCATTATCCCTCTCAAGAAATTGATAACGTGTCATAGCGGTGCGATCAAGGAAAGCTGTATGGGGTGGGGATCTCCTTCGAGGATGGATACTCCAAGAAAATTTGCTATGCGAGTGGCATAGATCCCACCAAACAAATCCCCTTAATTAGCATTATTGTTTAGCCTCCTCACTATTATAGCTCCCATGTTGAAACTTCTATCACCCGTTACTGCACTCTTAAGAATACTAAGGTCAGGTGCGCAGAGGTGACAATGCTCAATCTTGTCGTTAATGCATCTACCTATGAAGAGGGCAAAGTAATGCAAGGCAGGAAAATGAATGCTCCCCATGGTAGCCTGCGTAATATCTCTAGTTTCTCCGACAGTTATACTAGAGATAAAATCTCTAACCGAAGACTTAGGAGGATCATTGAGACTACCCCAATCAGGTATCTTGCAAATTCTATTGAAATCCTCTAAATCCATGGTATACGATTTGTCATACAGATCAAACAGTATGGATGTGTCACGGCTAGCTGAAAATTTGAATCTACGAACAAAAGAGGCAGTGAGAGTAGTATACCGTTCACATTTGTCGGAGATGAATTCTTCGAGCCCGACGTTGTGACCAAGTGTATCAAACTCGTCTTTGAAACCTGCATCAATCATGATTTCATCAGAAGGCCATTCACATGGTTGTACCTATGCGTTCCTCGGTTGGTAAGGATCGGGCTCCCGAATCGCGAGACGGGGATCCCTCTTGCTTGATGAACCACCATGCTAGTTTCTCCTGGATATCTTCCTTTTCTGAAATTTTTAGTGACTCAAAGGAAAAGTGAATAAGGCTCAATGAAACTCATGGCAACTACTCCTACAAGTGCCTAGAGTTCATATCACGCATCAAAACTACTTGGGACCAGCTAAAATTAGCATGCAAAGCTCAAGAACGGGGTCACCAAGGCGGCAATAATACGCAACGAATAAGGCACTAGAGCAAAAACTAATTGGACCATTGGAGGAGTCACATACCAAGGAACAATTCCCCCAAAACAGTTTGGTGAATAGGGCTTTGCACAAGGAGATCGAAAATCGTAGCAAGAAGAGCAAGAACACGGGTTTGAGTTGTAGAATGAATTTTTCTAGAGGTAGGAGAAGGAGATGGGAGCTGGAATAAGTGGAGGGGGACACGTGGGCCCCACAAGCTTGGTAGGCACGGCCAAGGGGGTGCCCGCGCCTCCTGGGCTTGGGGCCCACTCGTGCATCCCCCTGACTAGCTCTCCGTCTCAGAATTTTTCAAAAATTCCAGAAAAAATCATACTTGATTTTCAGGGCATTTGAAGAACTTTTATTTTCGGGTCACTTTTCTACGGGATGCAAAAAGCAGAAAACAGGAGAAACTAAAGCTAAATCTATCATTTTCCTTCTAAACAACCGAAAGTAAAAGATCGGGACAGAGGGTTGTGACTCCTAGACTCATCCATCTCATGGTCATCAAAAGAAATCCGTCAATGAGGTTGATCAAGTCTCCTTGACAAACTTTTTTTGAATCGCGTAAAAACATTGAATTTTTGAATAGTCACTAGGTTACCTCAATGGGGATGTGCATATCCCCAACAAGCAAATCATACTTCATCTTAACAACAGGTATAGGGCATTCAAAGCTCCCAATAAGAATCGATGAAGTTTTTTCAATAGCATTGATGCAATGTACTCGTTGTTGTTTATTCGGAAAGTGCACCGTATGCTCATTACCATTGACATGGAAAGTGCCTTTGTTGCAATCAATAACAGCCCCTGCAGTGTTTAAAAAGGGTCTTCCAAGGATGACCGCCGTGGCATCATCCTCAGGAATATCCAGAATAACAAAGTCCGTTAAGATAGTAACGTTAGCAACCACAACAGGCACATCCTCGCAAATGCCGATAGGGAAAGCAGTTGATTTGTCGGCCATTTGCAGGGAGATTTCAGTGGGTGTCAACTTATCCAATTCAACTCTACGATAAAGAGAGAGAGGCATAACACTAACACCGGCTCCAAGGTCGCATAAAGTAGTTCTAACGTAGTTGCCTTTAATGGAGCAAGGTATAGTGGGCACTCCGGGATCACCTAGTTTCTTAGGAGTTCCACCCTTCAAGGTGTAATTAGCGAGCATGGTGGAAAATTCAACCTCACGTATCCTCCTCCTATTAGTCACAATATCTTTCATGTACTTGGCATAGGGAGACATTTTGAGCATATCTATCAAATGCATTTGCAGAAAGACAGGTCTAATCATTTCAACAAATCGCTCAAAATCCTCATCATCCTTTTTCTTGGATAGTTTGGGAGGAAAGGGCATGGGTCTCTGAACCCATGGTTCCTAGCAGTCAAGTCATTCTTATCGTATCTCCTATTTTTAGGTTGTGGGTTGTCAAGATCAACTGGGTCAATCTCCACATCCTTCTCATTGCTAGGTTGAGCATCATCATGAACACCACTATCGATATTATCACTAGGCTCATGTTCATCACCAGATTGTGTTTCGGCATCAGAAACAGAGACAACGTTTGGATTCTCGGGTGTAACAGCGGCAGGTTTTCTAGCATGCAAGTTCCTATCATTTTCTTTTTCTTCCTAGGATGACTAGGTGCCTCGGTGCTGACTCCTTGAGAATCTTGTTCAATTCTCTTAGGATGACCCTCGGGATACAAAGGTTCCTGGGTCATTCTACCACCTCTAGTGACGACTCTGATAGAATTGTCATTCAGCTCATTGAGCAAGTCATTTTGAGCCTTAAGTACTTGTTCTACTTGAGTAGTAACCATAGAGGCATGTTTACTCAAAAGCTTAAGATCATTGACGTTTCTATCCACACAAGCACTTAAATGACTAAGCATACGAGCATTCTGTTCCAATTCTCTGCTAACATAATCATTGAAACTTTGTTGTTTGGCAACAAAGTTATCAAATTCCTCCAGGCATAAGCTAGCAGGTTTATCAAAAGGAATATCACTCTCATTGAATCTATGAAGAGAATTTACCTCTACTATCTGTGTCGTGTTATCAAGACCATGGATCTCTTCGATAGGTGGTAGATTTTTGACATCTTCAGGTTTAATGCCTTTCTCTTTCATAGATTTCTTAGCTTCTTGCATATCTTAAGGACTGAGGAATAGAATACCTCTTTTCTTCGGAGTTGGCTTCGGAGGTGGTTCGGGAATAGTCCAAGCATTCTCATTGCACAAGATATTATTCAATAGGATCTCAGCTTGTTCCACAGTTCGTTCCCTGAAAACACAACTAGCACAACTATCTAGGTGGTCCCTAGAAGCATCTGTTAGTCCATTATAGAAGATATCAAGTATTTCATTCTTTTCAAGAGGGTGATCAGGCAAAGCATTCAGTAGCTGGATGAGCCTCCCCCAAGCTTGTGGGAGACTCTCTACTTCAACTTGCACAAAGTTATATATTTCCTGCAAGGCAGCTTATTTCTTATGGGAAGGAAAATATTTCTCAGAGAAGTAGTAGATCATATCCTGGGGACTATGCATACAACCAGGAGCAAGAGAAGTGAACCAAGTCTTAGCATGACCCTTTAGCGAGAAAGGAAACAGCTTAAGGATATAGTAGTGGCGGATCTTTTCCTCACTCGTGAATAGGGTGACCATATCGTGCAGCTTAGTAAGATGTGCTACAACCATTTCAGACTCATAACCATAAAAAGGATCAGATTCGACCATAGTGATTAACTCAGGGTCGACAGATAATTCATAATCCTTATCGGTCACAAAGATAGGCGAAGTAGCAAACTTCGGGTCGTATTTCATCCTAGCGTTCAAAGATTTTTCTTTCCACTTGCGCAGTAATTTCTCAAGATCATATCTATCCTTACAAGCAAGAAAGTCCTCAGCTATCTCTCCCTCCATAACATAACCCTCGGGTATATCAGGAAATTCATATCTAGGAGAGCTAGTTCTAACAGGTGAAATAGCAGGTTCTACTTCAATAATATCAGCAGTTTCAGAAGTATCATCCCATTCAGCAGGAACTCTAGCAATATGTGCATCAAGGAATGCACCTAGTGGCAAAGCAGTATCAAGCAAAGTATCATCACAAGCATCATGGATAGCAGAAGTAGCATCATCAAGCATAGACGACACATAAAAAATTCTAGCAGGAGGTGGTGTCGCAAACTTACTGATAACTGAAGGCGAATCAAGTGCGGAGCTAGATGGCAGCTCCTTACCCATCCTCGTAGTTGAGGGCAAGACTTTAGTTTTTGGATCTCTCGAATTCCTCATAGTGATCAACATACGTAAATCCCAAGTGACTCAGAGAATAGAGCTAGGCCTCCCCGGCAATGGCGCCAGAAAATAGTCTTCATAACCCACAAGTATAGGGGATCGCAACAGTTTTCGAGGGTAGAGTATTCAACCCAAATTTGTTGATTTGACACAAGGGGAAGCAAAAGAATATTCTCGAGTATTAGCAGTTGAGTTATCAATTCAACCACACCTGAAAGACCTAGTATCTGCAGCAAAGTATCAGTAGCAAAGTGGTGTGATAGCAACAGTAGCAATGGTAACAGTAGCAGAAGTGACAACAGTAGCGGTAAAGTAACAGTAGCGGCAAAGTAACGTAGCAAGGACCAGTAGGAAAAGCTCGTAGGCATTGGATCGGTAATGGATAATTATGCTGAATGACATTCATCATGCAACAATTATAGCATGGGGAGATATGTAACTAGCTCCAGTTCGTCAATATAATGTAGGCATGCATTCCGTATATAGGCATACGTGCTTATGAAAAGAACTTGCATGACATCTATTGTCCATCCCTCCCATGGTAGCGGGGTCCTAATGGAAACTACGGGATATTAAGATTCTCCTTTTAATAGAGAACCAGAACAAAGCATTAACACTTAATGAATACATGAACTCCTCATACTATGGTCATCTCCGGGAGTGGTTCCGGCTATTGTCACTCCGGGGTTGTCGGGTCATAACACATAGTAGGTGACTACAACTTGCAATATAGGATCAAGAACACACATATATTGACGATAACATAATAGGTTCACATCTGAAATCATGGCACTTGGGCCCTAGTGACAAGCATTAAGTATGGCAAAGTAGTAGCAACATCAATCTCAGAACATAGTGGATACTAGGGATCAATCCCCATCAAAACTAACTCGATTACATGATAGATCTCATCCAACCCATCACCTTCCAGCAAGCCTACGATGAGATTACTCACGAATGGTGAAGAGTATCCTGGAATTGGCGATAAAGGAAGGTTGGTGATGACGATGGCGACGATCTCCCCTCTCCGGAGCCCAGAACGGACTCCAGATCTGCCCTCCGGAGGAAGAACACGTGGTGACGGCGCCTCCGTATCGTAAAACGCAATGAACTCTTCTCCTTGATTTTTTTCCAGATGAAAGAGACTTAATAGAGATGGAGTTGGAGGCGGAGGAGCCCTGAGGGCCCCACAATCCTGCTAGGCGCGGCCAGGGGGGGCGCGCCTCCTGGGCTTGTGGGCTCCTCGCTCCACGCCTCCGGTTGATTCTTGTGCCAGTATTTTTTATATATTCCACAAAAAATCCTCGTAAATTTCCAGGTCATTCCATGAACTTTTTTGCTGTTGCACAAAAACAACACCATGGCAATTCTTTTGAAAACAGCGTTAGTCCGGGTTAGTTCCATTCAAATCATGCAAATTAGAGTCCAAAACAAGGGCAAAAGAGTTTGGAAAAGTAGATACGATGGAGACGTATCAACCTCCTCCACCACTGCAGCCCTCCTCTACCATCGTGGCGCCACCCCCCTCCAAGATAGTCCATTTTTAGTTTTGGCGGATTTTTTTTGTTTTAGTTTTGGTAGTTTTGGTAGTTAGTGGTTCTCGTGTGCAACATACACCATCTATAAATTGAAAATATAGTTAGCTACTACTGGTGTCCTTCGCTGCTCGATTGGGTGGGGGAGTCATGAGGGTTAAGCATAGTCACCGCCTAGTCCTTTCATTTTCATTTTAAATATATGTCCGTGAAATCTCGGGAGCGTGGGAGCGTGATAGTGTTTCGGAAGGCCAGTGCGTGATCTGAAATGTGTTTTGGCGGGAGCGAGATGACGATGGCCAAAATTTTGGAGTGGGGTTGGCATGGGAGGAAACTTTGTGCCTTCTTATTGGTCCATCCGACGCTCCCATGGATTGCTAACATCAGCTCGATCTTAGCCGTTCATCCTACCTAGATCCTATGGCTCAGACACCAAGTCATGTGGATCACGCCCTATTAAAGATTTTTACTGCTCCGACCTATACTTTATTGACGACACACAATTAAATAAAGAGAGAAAAATACTAGAAAACTACTATAGGCTAAATATAAACACACGGGACTAAAAAGTAAATATTGAAATAGATCTTTCTAACTACAACCTCTACTACTTTATGGATACACCAAAATAAATATTTGGTAGTAGTGTTTATTTTCTTTCGTACACCACCAAAATTTCAAGTGTGCATTGCATCGGATAGACCGTTGAGTCCACGATGCCCCCAACACCGATGGGCTATACACTGCCTCGTAACAATAACACAGGTGATATGGTGCGTGTGTGGAGGCCATGTGGTACCGATTCCCCTTGATGCGGATATGTTAGATGGTGTAGCGGCATATTAACATTGATTAGCTAATAAATGTTATATACTTAGCTTGTTTTTCTTTAAAATTCATAATTAGCTTAGTTAGGTCAAAAATGGCATAATAACCTTGGCTAGCTCATAAATGTCATATACCTAGCTTATTTTACTCCAAAATGATATAATAAGCTAAAAAATGGCATTGAAAGAAAACATAAAGAATCGAAGAGGAAAGAGAACAAAAAGAAAGAATAAAATAAGAAGAATGAGCTTCTTCTTTCTTTCTTCTTATTATTTCCCTTCTCTTGCTTCTTCTTTTGCTTCTTCTTCTTCTTCTTCTTCGTCTTCTTCTTCTTCTAATATTCTTCTTCTTCCTCTAATCTTCTTCTTCTTCTTCTTCTAGTCTTCTTCTTCTTCTTATTATTATTATTATTATTATTATTCTCGTCTTCTTCTTCTTCTTGTACTACTACTACTACTACAACTTCTTCATCATCTTCTTCTACTAATACTACTACTACTACTACTACTACTACTACTTCTTCTTCTTCATCTTCTTCTTCATCGTCATCTTCATCTTCTTCTTCTTCGTCGTCTTATTCTTCTTAGCTAATTATCCCCCAAAATGAGATAATTAGCTTATTTAGTTCATTTATGACATAATTAGCTTAGTTAGGTCAGAAATGACATAATAACCTTGGTTAGATCATAAATGTTATATACTTAGCTTGTTTTCCTCTAAAATGACATAATTGGCTTAGTTAGGTCAAACTGGCATAATAACCTTGGTTAGCTCATAAATGTCATAGAATTCAATGCCCAAGAAGCGACCCTATCCTTATTTTGGCACGAGGGCCTCGACAGAGATAGAAGCGTATGTTGTCATTTCGCAAGAATGGATATTGTTACAAGTACATGTAGATAAGAGATGAGTATATCGAATTGGCTTACACTAGGCACAAGCTAAATCATGAACATCTCAATACAAAAATACATTCAAACATCATGTAGAAGAGCAGGATCCGACTACACAGTAAAAATAAATGATAAAAGAATGACGTCCATCCTTGCTATCCCAGGCTGCCAACCTGGAACCCATCCTAGATCGGTGATGAAGCAGAAGAAGAAATTCCAAATAGAAGAATCATCACACTCACGTCAAAGTACCACTTTACCTCTACCTACAAATGTTTTTCTAGTAATATGTGACCCACTGGGACTCCACAACCTCATTTCCAAAGGTATCAAGACTAGGAAATCTTAATGTGTGAGGTATGGTTAAGTGGTGAGGCTGCGGCAAGCAACTACACATTTGTTTGGGGTGGCTAACTTACGAGCACAAGAAATAGAGGGGGGTTGATCTACGCTTGACGGTCGTGAACTAATAATGATCTCGAAGTGATCCTAAAGACCTACTTACGTCAAACAAAACCCCACCATGTCCTCTTCTGGATAAGAACTCACGAGAAGAGACAGTCACGATTACGCACATAGTTGGCATATTTCTAGTTAATTTTACTTCTCGTTTGCTATGACCGTGTGTTAAACAAAGCTTCCAAGTTGCCATATAACCGCCGGCACGGCTCTCAGAAAGATTTAACCCTGCAGGGGTGCTCCAACTGGTCCATCACAAACTAGCACAAGCTGCGTCGAAAGCCTCGACCACGGAAAATCCGTGATCTCCTCGGATTCCTGGTGGAGAACCTAAATCTTGAGATAGCCCAAAGTATGCTCAAAATCCCTCGCACAAGAGGTCTGAGAAGGGTAAAACCAATCCATCAAGACCGCCCAACATGGCAATGCCCCCGATAAGAGCCGCTTATCTCATTCCCAAGACACGTCAGATAAGAGAAGCGTACGGTGGCCTGATAGAAATCATCCAATTTGCGATGCGTTGGCCCCGCACAATGCTCTGGTTTGGACCAACACTCATGAAGAGCACTGGCCTAGGGGGTTTGATTAATTATCCACGAGGTGATCAGTGCCTTATGCAAGTTTTATTAGTTGTTATTAAGCAAATAGTACCAATGTTGGGCTTTCCAAATGAGTTTTATCCTAAAAAGTAAAGTCAAGGGGCCCCCCATAATAACCCCAAGTATGTTAGGAGCACTCAGTATGGAACATAACACCGGTACACAAGTGACTAAGGCGGCAAAGTTGGAACAAAACACCGAGCTAGAAGGCCAAGCCTTCCACCTCTTACCAAGTATATAGGTGCATTAAATTAGCAATAATATGGTGATATAACAAGGAACCCATGTTTTCACATGGAAGCAACTACACCTACAACTAGCAACGCTATAAGAAGGCTCAGCAAGCGGTAACATAGCCAAACAAGGGTTTGATGGGTTGTGGAGGGGTTAGAGGCTTTCATGCCAATGTTGAGAGGCTGAACATAATAGGTGGTAGGCAGCGAGTCATAGCGTAAGAAACGAGACAACTAGCATGGCAATGGTAGTAGTGTTATCCAGGGAAATTATCATCCTATCTGTAATCCCTCTTAGTAGAAGAATAAATCCGTGAAGCAAAATCCTCACACTTCGAGACGCTTGCGGAACTCTGTCGATAAGAAGCAATCCAGAAACAACAATCGACACACAATAAACACCACAACATATGCATGACACAATGCAGAAACACGTGTGATGCATGTCCGGTTTAGTTATGCAAGGCACAGCAAGCACAACAATCAATTACTACACATTAAGTGAAATTCAATATGCAACGAGTTGCATATTGATGAAACACCATGTTCTATTTATTTAGATCACTCTCGCTTAGGTACACATAAATATTAACTGTTGTTTAACATGGAAAGAGGTGAAGCATAAATAAACTACATTATCTAGGCATTTTAAATGAGGTCGGAAACAACTTATAGTATTTCTGGTATGACCCCATATGTTAATTTCCAAGTTGGTCCAGATCTGTAATAAACATATTTTATATTTATTAAACAACAAAATAAAGTGGACCATGTGATTCTACACGTCATTATACTCCATTTACATATATAGACAATTGCAAACGGAGCTACAGTTTAAAAGATAGGACCACCACAAGATAAAATGTGGTAAATGCAAAATGTATGCAAATGACAGCTACAATCATGTTGAATCATATATGCAACAAGATATTATGAAACTACATGAGATTCTAAGCAAGTTTCATATATGGCACGTTCAAAATGGAGCAACCACTACTGGAATTCAGTTATTTGCCGTCAGCCTCTTCTTTGTCGTCTGCTGGCTGATGGGAAAGACCATATTTGCCGTCAGTCACCAGAAAACTGACGGCAAAGAGCAGACTGATGGCAAAGATACTATTTGCCATCAGTCTTGTCTTTGCCGTCTACTAGCGCACGGCAAAGAGCAGGAGGCCAGACGACAAAGAAGAGGCTGATGGCCCACCACACTCCCCTCCCACCCCATAACGGGCGCTCCCTTTGTCGTCTTCCCTCCTGCTCTTTGCCGTCGGGGGGCGGACGGCAAAGAGAGCCCCCCTAACGGCCGTCTCCCCACCCCACGTCCCCCTATCTCCTCCTCTTTGCCGTCGGGGGACGGACGGCAGAGAGAGCCCCCCCCCCCCCGCAACGGTCGTCTCCCCACCCCACGTCCCCCTATCTCCGACATCTCTATGTCTCTCTCACCCACTCTCTCTGCTCGTCCCCCGGCCGCCGGCCGCCTCCCCTCTGCTCGTCCAAGCACCACGGCACCCCTCCCCTCCCGCCCGCTAGCCATCCCCCCCCGCCAGGCCGCCGTCCCCCACCCCCCCCCCCCGCTCGTCGGCCGCCTCCCCTCCGCTAGTCCGAGCGCCGCACCACCCCTCCTCCCCTCCCCCTCCTCCCCGTGCCCCTCCTCCCCGGCTGCCCACTGCCTTGACTGCCACTCCTCCCCGGCTGCCCACCGCCCCGACGGCCCACTGCTCGGCTGCCCCACCGCCTCGGCTGCCCACTACCCTCCTCTAATAGGTGAGTTTGTTTTTTGTTATTTGATAAGATTTAGTTAGTTGATTTAGTTATTTGATCTAGTGGTAGTTTTGTTAGTTGTTTTAGTTAAATAGTAGATCTAGTCCTAGGTTTAGTTAATTAGTGCTAGGTTATTTGTTATTTGCTAATTTAGAGGTAGATTCTATTTTGTTAATTAGTGGTAGATTCTTTTTTAGTTAATGATTGGTAGATTCTGTTTTTGTTATTTTTTTGTTGTTTAGTGCTATATAGGTTTAGCGATAGGTTTAGTGATAGGTTTAGATTCTACATAGTCATAATTGAAATAAGTAGAAAAAGGATGAAGAATAAAAGAAGAATAAGTAGATAAGGGAAGAAGAATAAGAAGAAGAGGAGGAGGAGGAGCAGGAGGAGGATAAAAAGAAGAAGAAGAAGAAAAAGAAAAAAGGAGAGAGGAGAAGAATAAAGAAGACGAAAAAGGAAAAGAAGGAAGAAGAAGAAGAAGAGGGAAATGGAAAAGAAGGAGGAAGAAGAAGAAGAGGAAGAAGAAGAATAAGAAGAAGAAGAAGAAGAAGAAGAAAAGGAAGAGGAGGAAAAAAAGAAGATGATGAAGAAGAAAATGACACCCTGACACCCCGACACCCCGACACGATGCCCGAAACCCCGACACGACATCTTGACGACAACTTGGCAGAAAACTCCACGCAGCTGTTAATACGCCGCCCTGATGCCACTGACCCCCAACCCCCGACCTCCGACACCTCTTCGGCCTCTTGTTGACAGAAAAGTCCGCCCACCACCAACCCCTGACGCCACTGAACCTGGACCCACGACGACACTGACCCCCGACCACCGACGCCACTAACCCCGAACCCCGACGCCACCGACACCCGACACCACCGACCCTCGACGGCACTAAGTACCGACGCCACTAACCCCCGACCTCCGACAACTCTTCTGCCTCCGGTTGAACGAGAAGGTGCTTTTCGGCCTTCCACAAACCGACGGGGTCATAGTTTTGTAAATTATGAGTTAGGTCACATATTTTCCGATTATGTTTTAAAAACGTCATATTTGTGTTGATCGTGTGAATTTCAATGTGCAGTTGTTCGACGACCTCCACGTGCGTTGGACGAGCTACGCCCCTGCGTTTGTTGGTGAGCACAAATGACTTCTCCTCCTACCCCCTTAATTTGCTCTGTTCCGGTCTTCGTGCCAAGGAAACTTGCTAGATATAGGTTTCTTCAATCATGAGTATGTGTGACCAGTATGTGTCTCCCGTTCGAAAGGGCGACATCTATAAATATGCATGTCTTTGCATATTTATAACGGCCATCCTTTCGAATTGTCCAACGTTATCCATGGACAGCCTGATTATGTGTAGATTGGGCTCATTTTCCCGTATGCTGTGCTCCAGATCCAATGCGGAATTTCGTCAGTGCCTCCCTGTTGTTCTCCGGGTATACATCATCTCTGCTTATTGCCGAGACGTGTATTAGGAGAACAGCGGGGAGGTGCTGCCGAAATTCTGCGTCGCATCTGGAGCAGAGCATGGGAAAATGAACCCAATCTACACATACTCGGGTGGGATTAGAACCTATCTTTACCTATTAGCGTGTAGGTTGTATGGACGTAATAAAACTGGCAAACTTGATTAGCGAATCAATATAGATGATGAATTATATATTTATTTCTTGTGCGCCCATAGGTAGCTAGGCAACATGAATGATCGTGCTTGGATGAACACTGGCCACCCTAGTCAGAAAGACATGGCCAATGAATGGTTAATAAAAACCAGGTGCAAATGGCCAGCAAAAAACATGGTGCCCCTGTCCCAACTGCGATAACTGGAAAAAGCAGAGAGAGTTTGAAATGGGTAAACACCTGCAGAAGTGGGGGTTCTACGCCTAATTATACGGTGTGGACTTTTCATGGCGAGTCTGACCAACGTGCCAGAGCTGAGGTGATTCGTCGTCGCACCGACGAGCGTGGTACCGGGATCGAAGACATGGTGCAAGACTTTGATGATGCTCAGGATTTGGACGATGAGATGGAGGAATCTGCAAAGGCCTTCTATGAAATGTTGGAGTCTTCAACACGTCCTCTCTACGAGCAGACCGAGCTTTGTCAGATGGATGCCATCGCGCAAGTAATGGCTCTGAAGGCTCAATTCAACCTAGGCAGAGAATGCTACGACGCGATGATGACGATATTTGGACGCTTTCTACCCAAAGGCCATTTACTGCCTGCAAACATGTACCAGTCAGAGAAAATCCTCCGTTTACTTAAGATGCCCTATGAGAAAATACATGCCTATGAGAATGGATGTGCCTTATCTAGGCTTGAGTATGCGGCCTTGAACTATTGCCCCATTTGCAATTCTTCCAGGTATATTGTGGTAGACAACGGTATGGGTGAGAAGAATCAGACCAAAATCCCCATTAGTGTTCTTCGGCATCTGCCAATCGTACCAACACTTCAACGTCTTTTCATGGTTGAAGAGACGGCCTGACAGATGACATGGCACAAATTGGGCAAAGGAACCGAACTAGATGCGGATGGGAACAAGATGCTGGTACACACTTCAGATGGTTTTGCATGGAGGCACTTCGATGCATTACATAAGGATAATTCGGAAGATCCAAGGAATCCTAGAGTTGCCATCAGCTCGGATGGGTTCAATGTGTACGGTATGACAACATCAAAATACAGTTGTTGGCCTGTATTTGTCATTCCACTCAATTTGCCACCCGGAGAGATTATGAAAACAAAGAACATTTTCCTGACGTTGATAATTCCAGGGCCCAACTATCTGGGGAAGAATATGAATGTGTACATGCAGCCGCTTAAGGATGAGTTGCAAGAAGCTTGGGATAATGGGATCAAGACCTACGACGCGGCTACCAAAAAAAAATTTAAAATGCATGTGTGGTACATGTACTAGACGCATGATTATCCGGCGTTTGCGCTATTCACTGGCTAGTGTGTGCATGGAAGGTTCTCGTGCACCACATGCAAGGCAGCTCTTCAGTTCCGTTGGTTGCAGGCTGGTCGCAAGTTTTCTTGCTTCGACATGCATAGACTATTCCTGGATCCTGACCATAAGTTCAGAAAAGACAAGAAGAATTTCATCAAAGGTAGAGTTGTCAAAAACACTGCACCAGCTGCGTTGATAGGCCAACAGACCCTTGATCAGTTAAACGCTCTCGAGCCTGATCCTTTGCGTCCAGGATACTTAAAAGGGTATAATACGGAACATGCCTGGACTCACAAGTCATGCTTATGGGATCTGCCTTACTTCAAAGACCTCCTTTGCCCACGCAACATTGACGTGATGCACACTGAAAAGAATATTGCGGAGGCCATTTTTGGTACATTGTTCGGCATAGAGCAGAAGTCAAAAGATAATCCTAAGGCTAGAATTGACCTGGAGGCTCTATGTGATAGACCGTTGCAAAACTTGCGACAACGGAAAGGAAAGCGAAGCATAGAGAAGCCAAAGGCATGGTTCAATCTTGAAAGGCCAGCTATGAGGGAAATGCTATTGTGGGTGAAAATGCAGTTGATGTTCCCCGATGGGTATGTTGCGAATATAAAGAGGGGAGCGAGTCTTGAGAAATTGAAAATATTTGGTCTCAAGAGTCATGATTGGGACATATGGATTGAGCGGGTAATGCCGCTGATGTTGCGTGGCTTTATCCCTGAGGATGAATGGCTAGTACTGGCAGAGCTGAGCTATTTCTTCTGTTCTCTTTGTGTGAAAGAACTATCGCCTGGCGTGCTAGATGAAATGGAAGAGTTGGCGGCGGAGTTGATCTGCAAATTAGAAAAGATCTTTCCATCGGCCTTCTTTAATCCAATGCAGCATTTGATTTTGCATCTCCCAACCGAGGCAAGAATTGGGGGGGGGCGTTAAAAATCGATGGTGCTACTCAACTGACAGGATGCAGAAGACGCTTCGAGCTAAGTGTAAAAATAAACGTAGAATTGAAACATCGATGGCCGAGGCGTTCATTACTGAGGAGGCGGCAAACTTCGTGACAACACACTACGAAGCCAAAAATCATCATTTGCATAACCCGAAGCCTCAATACAATGATGGCGATCCAAAAAAAGTTCGATCCAACCTCAGCCTATTCAAAGGTAAGCTCGCACCATCCGGTGCTTCGAAAGGGAAATCGTTGGATGTCGAAGAATGGCGGACCATTTCATTGTATATCTTCACCAACCTAACAGAAGTGCGGCCGTACATTGAGTAAGTTCTCGGTAAATTATTGTTCCGCAACTTCTAATTCCTTTGAACTACTCTTATTCCTGGATATTTGACATAGTCGATACGTCGCCGAATTCTTGGATGGAGCGGTCATCGAAAAGGATTCCGCCGAATAGTATGAGCTTCTCGCAAAGCATGGAGGCGACTATCCTGGTTTCATCTCTTGGTTCAAACAAAGGGTAATTAAGTACCATTAAGGGCCCATTTGATTTCTTGGTCTAATTTGCGCTAATGCATCCATTCTTTCGTATTAAACTTGTAGGCTGATGCAGAGTCTATGGACGCCGAGTTGAGACAAGTCGCTAATGGTTTTGACTATAAGGCCCGTTCATTTGACAAATACAACATCAACGGGTATCACTTTCATACCTTTGGCAAAGAGCTATCTATGCCCGACCTAAAGACTACAAATTGTTTTGTCTCTGCTATCGACGAAGGAGGCATCGATTATTATGGAAGAGTTGAAGCAATATATGAACTTCTATTCTATGGTGAAAACCCACCGACCGTCGTAGTCTTCAAATCTTATTGGTTTGAGCCGAGGGAGACTAGAAGGACTCATGAACATATAGGACTAGTTGAAATCAACCAAAACACCCACTTAGATGTTCTGGATGTCTATATTACGGCTCAACAAGCGACACAAGTTTTCTATCTACCGTGGGCCTGCCAAACTGATCCAAATCTCAAAGGTTGGGATGTCGTTTATGAAGTGCCACCACATTTTAGACCACCTACCCTCAATGAAGAGGATTACGAACCTCACATTAACCCAGACACATTGTCGGGACCCCGATCCTAAGTCATAGGAATCCAGCCTGTAACACATCGCATCTCTTCGCGGTCTCACGCACGGTTATCCCCACGGCTCCAGCCTTACCTTAGCCCAGACCGTTTGCGCCTTTTGACTCGCATATGCAATTGTGTCGCTAGCAATCCAGTGACAGAGAACCCGGATCGACATGTGTAGTCATAAACCGAAGCGGCAGTTCCGCACAGGGACAGGCATACATGACCCAGCAAAGCAGGTGTCGGTCAGCAGCGAATGTAGACGGGTCGTAGCAAGCCACAAGGACTCCATTGCATCATGTGACATTTCCCCAACGGGGACATACCAGCAGCTAAGAAGGACACATGTCGGTCAACCAATGTGTCCGGAGCAGTAGCGAACTACCATGGCTCATTGGATCACAAAGGGGCATTTCCCTGTAAGGAATGCTACTAAAGCCTACGGCTAGGTAATCGAACCCCATACATATCAAGTACGACACACGTACGCATGGCATACCGATATGTATAGATACATCGATGGCATCACAACATAACCATAAACATACAAGCTTTATTCAAAAGGCTCGGAAGAGCCTCACACATAATATTACATAGTAGGGGTCTCACGACCCATCATAACAGTCATTCAAGCTACAAGCCAGCGGAAGTAATTAAACTGTCTGAGTACAGACAGATGAAACTAGAAGGCACATGGCCTGACTATACTACAGACCCACCCTAGGGCCAGATCGTAGCTGGGATACCAGCTACTCGTCGTCGTCGATGTCTAGGTAGAACCCTCCATTAGGGTCATTAACAACCTCTACAACAAATTATTAAGCAAACATGAGTATAGAGGTACTCAGCAAGACTTTAGGAAAACTATCTACTCATGCAATGTAACAATAAGAAATTGTGGGGTTTCATGCGGAAAGCCAACATTTGACTCGTGGCTAGACAACTTGCATTTTTAAATAATTTTGACAACTTGATTTCTCGCACACGAGTCCACTCAGACCACAACAATACTCCATCGTGGAATCATTTCGTCTCCGTACGAAAATGCCGTCCACGACACTCACGCTTATCTTGACAATTTTATGAGTAGCCATTAAAGTTATCTATGAACAACATATGTGTCCAAGTAGTCCATATCCGCGGATGCGGCTATTCTAATAGGTCATAACCCTGTAGGGGTGTACTTCTTCACACACGCTCTCGCCACTTATCGCCATGTGCACGTCATGCACCTCGGCAACCTTCAAGCGGAAGCCCAGCAAGAGAGTCGGCCACGACCGTTAACCACGCTAGTACTTAGTCCAGGTCTATCGCCTATCTGAGGGTAACCCGCACGGAAGTCCGGCCGAGGTTTCCGCCACGGCCCCAAACAATGTGTGCAGGGTTCCCAAGTCCACCATCCGGGTGCCACTTGGTACACCGTGCCACTGCCTACCGCATCACAGCCCACCTCTCAGGTCAGCGCTATGCACGGCCTCCAACATGACTATAAACACCAGAAACTACTTGCAACTCCTGGACCGAGTACTAAGCGATTAATAAGTCGAGAGGGTCAATTAAGTATCCCAACGTGTGGTAGTATCTAATCTTGGATTACATACATGGAACTCAGTTCCTAAGGATGGTTCCAATGAAACAACCCGCCATGTACTCCTACATAGCCTTTCACCGGTACCTTTACCAAATCAGGTTCAACACACAACCTTTGCTTACTGAACACATTCTCACAGTTCTGTTCATCTCCCAGATGAAAGACCATACACAACTCTAAGCATAGCATGCATAGCAGGATAAGGCACATCATGGCTCAAGCATCTACCAGGTATGCTAGGTTGCAATGTTCAGCTATTTACTGTGACAAAGACAGGTCATGCAAAGGAAGTGGGTTCAACTAACATGGCAAAAGCATTTGAAGCATTTGATCCTAATGCAATAAGTAAGTGCAGGAGCGAGAACATGGGATTTATCGGGATGATTAAAATGGTTGCTTGCCTTGTTGCTCAGCAGAGGGACAATATCCGTCAGTCGGATATTCGGTGGAATCCGGAGGACCGGAGCCTACCGATAGAAATGACATCAATCAATAACAATCACATGCAACAAAATGATGCATGAGCATGGCATGAAGATGCATGGTGGTATGCTAATGTAGCTACCATTATTAGGTTGAAGTGGATTTGAATCAGATTCAAATATCACTTCAAACGAGGTATTCTCGAATACCATTTTAATTGATTTGATCTGATGCTCAGATCAACTTGTTTTTAACATGCGTGGAATGATATCTTAAGTTGCTTGTTGTGATTGAACAATGTTTGATCATAGCATTTGAAGTGGAATTCAAATGATTTTCAAATTCCAACTCCAAAGCATTCATTAAATTTAACCTATTCATCATTTTACATGTTTGGTCCAGTAAAATGACATATTCGGATTCCTTGGATTTTTCTGATACTTTTTCATATATCAATTATTTCCATTGGAGTTACAGATTAGTTTCTATGATTTTTAGAAGTTTTGGGCATTTTCTGGAATTCTTTTAAATCAGAAAAACTACTTATTGCGTCAGGCCCACGTCAGCATGGCATCAGCCGTCGATCGACCTGGTCAGGTCAAACCGGACAGGGGGGACCCACTGGTCAGCCTCACAGGGTTAACCCCGCGCTGACCAGCCCCTGATTGCGTTTGACTTGCGTCTGGGGCCCACTGTAAGCGACTGCTTAGTGTTTTAAACGTGGATTAGCGAGGCCAGGTCAGATCCTGCCGGAAACTGACCGGCGGCGACCAGATCCGCAGCGGATCTTTGTCAGAGAGTCCCCGGAGATGGCTATGGTGCTCGGGAACGAGGGACGAGAGCAATGGGAGGATCCGTAGGCTCGGCCTCATCCAGTACTGGCCTCAGGGAGGACCGGGGAGGACCGGAGATCACCGGTGACAAGCGGAGGCGACGGGCGGAGCTCGGGCTCGTCGGTCTAGTGGCTAGGGTGCACGAAACCGAGGGGAAGAAGAGGGGAAACGAGCGCAAGCTCACGGTGAGGGCAATGGAAAACTTGGACGGCTCGGGGAGGCATTGTGGGCGACGAATCCAACAAAGCTCGCCGGCGGCTGAAGGTTGAAGACGATGGTGTCGAGGGCGTTGCAGGGCTCGGGGAACCTTCTTCTTGGGCAGGGACGACCAGCTTGTCGAGGCGGAGCGAATGGAGCACTCGGAGGGAAGAACCGGTGGCTAGAGGGCTCGGGGCAGCTCGAGCTTGAGCTCCTGTCAATGGCGGCTGGAGGAGAGGAAGGAACCGAGAGGAGAGGGGAGGAATGGGTAGCGGGGATGGATAGGGTCGTGCTTGGGGAGGTTATCCTCGCCTTGCCAGCGCACCGAGACGTCCAAGAAAGCAGGGAGCTGCGTGGAGGCGCCGGGCGTCGCGGCGGCCACCTCCTGCTGCCCACTGGCGAGGAGGAAGATGACATGGGGAGCTGGGCGTGGGCCAGGTGAGCGACACGTAAGTGTTTTGCTATTTTTTCTGTTTCATATTCTGTTCTATCCACTGATTTGAATTCCTATTTGTTTTGGCTCAAATATTGGTTCAAAAATCATTTTGAACCCACTGAAATATTAGTTGGAATATTTCCAACCACTCCTGAGGTTTGCAACATTTTTGAACTTGAAAATATTTGAATTCAAATTTAAACTTGAATTCAGTGGCTTTTTGCATTTAAATAAAATGCCAAATCTGTTTTAAAAATAGTTTTCTTACCTGATTATTTGTTTTCATGATTTATCAGAAAAGTTGAACTTTTCTTGAGACCATTTTGGGTTCATTGATTTTAACAAGTTTGGAATTTCTTTGGATTGAGAAGTGGCTAGGGTTTTTGAGTTTTGCTTCACCACTTGCTTTGATCTTGTTGCAATTTCTTGGATGCAATGCAATGAAGATATGAGCACAATGCTAAACCTTGGTTAGGGTTCCAGGGATGTGACACACATATGAAGGAGAATTCTTCCAAGAAACACGTATGTCCAAGAAACGTTTCAAAAACCGCTCTACTTCACCCCAGAACATTGAAGTAGATAGCGACACTGAATCCATCTTAACCCCTGAGCCCGAATAGGAAGAGCTGGAAGAAGAATAGGTTACTACTGCGGATGATCTGTCACTTCTTGACCAATTACATAATGGTGGCCTTCCACATGTTCTTCCTGATAGTGATGATGATGATGCATTTATTGATGATAGTGATGATCATGATGCATTTATTGACCCCGAAGCATATATAGACGAGCACGATTGTTATTAGTTCATGTTAGGTATTCAACTATTACTATATATAAATTTTGAGTTCATGTTAGGTATTCAATTTTTATTAGTCATGTTGGTATTTATGACGATGATACACTTAAATTATATACATTTTATTACTCATGTTGGTATTTATGTTGTACTAATTTCATTTACTCTTTGTCATGACAGGTGTTGAAAGATGGTGGGAAAGGGTCGAAAGCACTCCACAGCTCCTTCTTCGTTGGCGGGTGGTGGGATGGGTACTTCCATTCCTGCCTCGCCTCTTCGGAGAGTGTTGCTCTCTACTCTGCAAGGAGCGCCCCCCGTGAGAGGAGGTCGACCCCCCACTAAGACGAGAGGTAATAAAGGTACACGTTGTATTCATGTTGGTGTTTATGTTGTACTCATGTTGTATGCATGTTGGTATTTATATACATTTTATTACAGATGTTGGTATTTATGTTGTACTAAAGGTACACGTGGTCGCGCGAGAGGTAGGGCGGTGGCTGCAACGCCTTCTGAGGTGGAGGCTACACGGTCTCCGTCACCACCCCAAGTTGATTCACCTAAGCACAAGACTTCTAGGGTGGATTCGTCTCAGGTGGAGGATACACGGTCTACGGTTCACGAGCCTCGGGTCGACGAGCCTCAGGTCGACGAGCCTTCGACCCACGAGACTCGTGTCCCAGAGGCTTCGTTCCAGGCGACTCCGGAGCAAAGCAGGGATGAGTGTACATCCCCAGAGACCAAGTGGGATACCTGGGCTGAGCCAAGTGGCCATGCTGATATCGACGAGGAGCTGGGTGAGGGGGCTACCGTCTACCGGCGTGGTAGTTCGGGGCTCCCGCTCGTGTCGGCGACCCGCGAGTAGAGGTGGTCGATTAAGCCAAATGGGGACAAGTAAGTTAATTTACTCTTATTTAACCTTTTGCCTTCATGTTTTGTCAAATATCTAATGTTTTGGCTTTAATTTGTCATACCGCAGGGGTTGGATTGTTGCCAAGGGTGTCCGCAAGCCCAACAGCGTCCTTGGTGTGCTTTGCCTTCAAAACTTCCTAGGGTTTGTTACGTTGCCCGGTCGGGAGCGAGAGGTAGGAATGACCTGGGAGCACTACTTGGGTGCCCCGGCCCCGCCGGAGGTGTAGATCGACGGTGTTTTGAGCCACACGAGGGACGACATGGTGATCCGACAGTTCTGGGTAATTTCTCCTTCATACAATTATAAATCAACCATAGGTAGTTATTGTACTAATCGGTGTTGTCTCATTTGCAGACCTACTACAGGTGTGAGGAGGGATACGAGGAGGATGCGACAAAGGTTATCGAAACCAAATGTTGCCGCCTACTTCAAAACTTTCGGCACGAGGCTCGGGTGCAGGCTGTTCGAGACTACTATGCCACACAGCATATTAGGAAGGCCAAGGTGAAGTGTCGTGATTATAAGATGGAGAAGGAGCATTACATGAAGGTAATTACATATTATTAAGGGTTTGTAGTTAGTTTCCTTGATTTGGTTCTTACGTGCTCAAATTTCTCTTTATTAACTTAGGTGCCCCCGAGGTGGTGTGTGGATAATATGGATTGTTGGGAGGCCTTGGTGGATCAGAGATGCTCTGAAACGTGGGAGGCCAGCCACAACAACGCCAAGGAGAGGCGTGGCAAAATGGTTGGTGTGCCACACCATCAAGGGAGCGTCAAATTAATCCAATTTGGCAAGAACTGGGTATGTGGTTTGCTTCATCCTCATGCAATTCATTCTTAATGCTATCTTGAGCCCTTTACTAGTACAATTTTCCTCTCTCTCTCTCTCTTTTAGGCGCGTCACAATAAGATGGAGGTGCCACAGATGTACGACCTGTATGCGATGGCCCATACTGCCTCGTACAAGAAGGTCTAGGCATTCTGTGAGTCTGACCTCGAGCATCCAGAAAACTTCACCAACATCTCCTCCCACCACAAGCTCGTGAAGTATAGAGATCACGGGAAGGCGAGGAAAGGGGAGGACTTTAACCCAAGCGAGGGGCCTATTGATCCAGAGTTGGTGATGATAGCTGGCAATGGGAGGCCCCATGGCTCGATCTCCATTGGAGACGGCCTTATACGTTTTCCTAGCACTCTCCGGCAGATAAAGGCACGTCGGAGCTCCTGTCCTGAGATAACACCTCGTACACGGCCAGTCGAGCTCGCCATCGAGGTTAGTTTAATGGACTCAACTATCTTTCCGCATTATGTTGTGCATTGGAACCAATATGATTACAATGCTAACAATGAGTTGTGTTGAAGGCTGCTATTCTGAAAGAGAGAGAGGCAATGCAGGCGGTTATGGCAGAGAAGGATAAGGAGATGAGGAAGCTGGAGGAGAGGATGACTGCCTTGGTGGAGGCGGAGAGGGCACGGAATGATGCGTTAAAAAGCCCATATAGGAGCTCTTTGTGGTAAGTTTCTTCTTCATATTATTTCAAATCTTGCATTTTAATGTCCGTTTCATTGATAACTAAAAAGTTTGACTTGTCGAAACCAAATGTACAGTCTATGTGCGAGAAGACCGGCCAAGTCCCTCCGGCGATGCTAGTCATTAACATGGCGGGGACGGTGAGTTTCATTTCAGTGCAGTGATCTTAAGAGTGTCCTCATTCTAACGACACATTGCAAACGATGTTTGGTGCAGAATATCTCCCGGAACGCATCGCACGACCCTTCTACAGTGGACCCTTCTCCAGGGCAGCCTTCTCCAGGTGAAACAAGCCAGAGCCACCGTGCTTCATCGCCGTGATGACGATAATGGTATGTTATTTCTAGTGTTTTGCTGAACAACCGCATAATGGTCCAATATGGCTTAATAAGCACAGTTAGCTCCAAAATGACATATTTAACCCAAGTTAGCTCCAAAACGACATATAGTTAGCTTCGCTTCCACCTAAATGACATAATTACCTTAGTTAGCTACAAAATGACCTATTTACTAAAAAATTACCTATAGTTTGCTAAGTTCTCTCCTAAATGACATAATAAGGCTTACGTAGCTCCAAGATGACCTATTCCCCTAACTTAGGTATTAAATGGCCTATATTTAGCTTAGCTAGATCCAAAATGGCTTAATAAGCATAGTTTGCTCCGGAATGACCTATTTTACCCAAGTTAGCTACGAAATGACCTATAGTTAGCTTGGCTTCCACCTAAATGACATAATTAGCTTAGTTCGCTCCAAAATGGTCAATTTAATAAAAATGACATATACTTAGTTAATTATCCTCCAAAATGACATAATTAGCTCCAAAAAGGCATAATTAACTAATTTAGCCCGAAGAAGGGGACAAGAGGAGAAGAAAAAGGAAAAATGAAAAGAAGGAAGATGAAGAACAAGAGAAGGAGAAGAGAAGGAGAAGGAGAAGGAGAAGGAGGAAGAAGAAGGAGAAGAAGGAGCTCCTTCCGCTCCTCCTTCTTCTCCTTCTTCTTGTCCTTCTTCTTTTCTTCTTCTTCTCCTCTTCCTTCTCCTTCTCCTCCCCCTTCTCCTCCTCCTCCTTCTTCTTCTTTTACTTCTCCTTATTCTTCTCTTCTTCTTCTTCTCTTTCTCTTCTTCTGGGTAGCTTAGACTCATCCAACAAAGACTAAATTGGCTAGTTATCCTACAAAATGACATAATTAGCTTAGTTAGGTCAAAACATCATAAGAACCTTGGTTAGCTCATTAAAATGACCAATTTAGCTCAAAAATGAAATAATAAGCTCAAAATGGCATAAGAACCTTGGTTAGCTCATCAATATTATATACTTAGCTTGGCTTCCACCTAAATGATATAATTAGCCAATTTAGCTCCAATATGGCTTAATAAGCATAGTTAGCTCCAAAATGACATATTTAACCCAAGTTAGCTCCAAAACGACATATAGTTAGCTTGGCTTCCACCTAAATGACATAATTAGCTTAGTTAGCTCCAAAATGGTCTATTTAATAAAAATAACATATACTTAGCTAATTATCCTCCAAAATGACATATTTAACCCAAGTTAGCTCCAAAATGACATATAGTTAGCTTGGCTTCCACCTAAATGACATAATTAGCTTAGTTAGCTCCAAAATGACCTATTTGATAAAAAATGACCTATACTTAGCTAAGTTCTCTCCTAAATGACATAATAAGGCTAACTTAGCTCCAAGATGACCTATTCCCCCTAACTTAGGTATTAAATGGCCTATAATTAGCTTAGCTAGATCCAAAATGGCTTAATAAGCATAGTTTGCTCCGAAATGACATATTTTACCCAAGTTAGCTCCGAAATGACCTATTGTTAGCTAGGCTTCCATCTAAATGACATAATTAACTTAGTTAGGTCCAAAATGGTCTATTTAATAAAACATGACCTATATTTAGCTAATTATCCTCAAAATGACATAATTAGCTCCAAAAAGGCATAGTTAGCTAATTTAGCCCGAAGAAGGGGACAAGAGGAGAAGAAAGAGGAAAAATGAAAAGAAGGAAGAAGAATAAGAAGAGAACAAGGAGAAGGAGAATAAGGAGAAGGAGGCATCCTTCTTCTTCTCTCCTCCTTCTTTTCCATCTTCTTTTCTTCTTCTTCTCCTCTTCCTTCTCCTTCTCCTTCAACTCCTCTTGGAGCTAAATGAGCTAAGTATGTCTTTTTGGAGCTAAATGGATATGAAACTTACTTATTTCTTCTCCTCTTCATCTAGTCTTCTTCTTCTAACTTACTTATTTCCCATTTTGCAGATTACATTCAATTCACGAAAGCTTGGATTATATTGATGGAGTACTTCAACATGGTTTCTTCTAAAATGGCTTCACAGAAGCTTGGATTGAAACTATTGTAGTAAATGGATATGAAACTTTGTATGTATGGATGAAACTAGTGTAATATATGGTTTGGTACGGATGAAATTTGCATAATATGTTTGGATTATGGATGAAACTTATTTTAATATGGTTATGAGTATGGGTAGTTTGTGTGAAATATATTATGTCATTTGGAGCCTTTGTGTGAAATATATTATGTCATTTGGGGCATTTTGTGTGAAATATATTCCTGATTTGTGTGAAAATTGATGGAAATTATTAAAAATAAAATAAACAGTGGCGGTTTGGAGCCTTTGTCGTGTGCCCACCGACGACAAAGGAGCTACAACAGACGGCAAAGGGCCCAAACTGGCCTGTTGAATGAAATTGGGTTCCCCCTTTGCCGTCTGCCGTGCTGGTGGGCAGACGGCAAAGGTTAAAAGGGTCGACGGCAAAGGGGCAAGTGAGAGGGGCTTTGCTGGTACCTTCGTCGTCAGCCCACCAGCAGGGCGGACGGCAAAGGGGCAAAGGGCGGACGACAAAGGGTCAAAGGGCAGATGGCAAAGGGGCAAACGAGAGGGGCTTTGGCGGTGCCTTTGCCGTCAGTCCACCAGCACGGCAGACGGCACAGGGGCAAAGGGCAGACGACAAACTATATGTGGGACCAGCAGGCCGCCGTTAGCACTTGACGGAGGTGCCCGCAGATGTGTCGTCCCCTATTCTTTGCCGTCAGCCCCCTCACGGCAAAGATCCTTTGCCGTCAGCTGTCCCAATGCAGACGACAAAGAGGCCCTTCACCGGATTTTTGTGTGTCATCCAGTTTGCCGTCTGC
Source organism: Hordeum vulgare subsp. vulgare (assembly GCF_904849725.1). Classification (NCBI taxonomy): domain Eukaryota; kingdom Viridiplantae; phylum Streptophyta; class Magnoliopsida; order Poales; family Poaceae; genus Hordeum; species Hordeum vulgare. Next base: position 337,205,334 of record NC_058520.1, on the reverse strand, counting down.
TGACGAACGACAAAGGCCTTTGCCGTCCGGGGTGGCCCCCTTTGCCGTCCGCCATGGTAGACGGCAAAGTCTCAGATTCCTGTACTGAACGGTTCAACAATTACAAGCAATACAAGATATAGCTATAATCTACCAAAAATAGCAACATGGCATTTTGTACTCACCAAAACAACAATCTACATGAATCTGAAATGCTCAAAGAAGACATGAGGCAGTGGTGGAAAATATGCACAACAACCATCTACTAATGGCAAATTGAATAGAAGCATGGATCACTAGGAGAAGATCTCACAAAATGGCTAGTTGAACACAATATCAGACTTAGTAAAATTATTAGTTTTAACAGTGCAGTTTTTAACATGATGTCATATTCACAGTAAGAAAAACACATGCTACAGGGCATATAATGGCATGAAAATTGACAGTGTGGTAGTAGGCCTGATGCACTTCATTTCATTCCACACTAGCAAGGTCTAAATATGCACACATTTATAACTAGTATTAACACAACATGGCATGCTGAAATATCATATTCCCAGACTTGGAAGTATTTGACCATAACAAACAGCAACATCATGATAGCATGTTCACATGAATAAAACTACAACTAAGCATGTCATACATGGCATGCTAAACTTACCAACAACAACTAGGCATGTCCTACTACAATTCCATCGATTGCACACATTCAAAAGAGGCATGGTTTGCTTAATGCGAGCTTCACAAAATGGAACTTCTCGTTAACGGATTTTAGTTTTAACATGACAGGAACTGGAGAGCAACAAATGAGCATGTCAATGATAATCTACGTGGCAACCAAAGGCATGGCATCAAAGTATACATATCCTAGAGAAATTCTTGCGAAGAAACCACATGCAAAAGGCCTACGGTTGAGATGCAATCATCCGTGAAAGTTTGATGAAAATGACAGGTTTGCACATTACGATGAGATGCACTTTTAGAACAGGTATATGGGCATGCAAATGAATCCAAATGCAAAAACAAATGGTACCATCATGTATATCACATCGAGTAGATAAATTAACATGTCAAGTTTGTTTCAATAGGATGAATAGGTTAAAAGTTACAACTATTTTAAAATGCATATATGATTTTTTCACACACGAAAAGGACTTAACCAAATATGACTAAGTCTGCACTGGTCCAAGTACATCACTAGTGGGCCTCGCGGGGCCGTCGAGGAGGAGGCAGGTAGAGCCAGCAGGGTCGGCCCATGCGCGGCCATGCACGGGTCAACGGGGCACGGGCGCTCCCTCCCTTGAGCACTCGCACGGTCAGGAGGCTATGGCGGCGCCCCGGAGTGAGGTGGCCGGAGGAGGCTAAAGCAGGTGCGAGAAGATGAGGGTTGCTGGATCCGGGTTAGGCCGCTCCATTCCCGACGGCGGCGCTGACTAGCAATGCGGGGGCGGAGCAGGGTCATGGTGGCGGGCGGCGGCCTAATCTGGAGGCCGAGGCATGGGTGCGGTGGGACGCGACAAGGTGGCGATGCGGAGCGGCAATGGGGCTCGGGCTGCGGGCGAAGCAGAGCTCGAGCGGAGATCGGCCGGTGGAGAGCGCTCCGATCACTGGTGCGGGGGAGCGCAAGGAGGATCTTTGCGTGGGGAGGAGCTGGGAGGTGGCGCACGCAAGTCGGGCTCGTGCGGGCGGCCTCGACCCGGATCGGGCCTGGGATGGGCCTGCTGCGTGCTCTGCAAGGCCACGACAGCTGGGGGAGCCACGGGCGACATGGCGGCCTGTGAGAGGCTGCTGGCGGTGGCCATGGCTAGCCAGGCGGGCCACCAGGCAGGCACGGAAAATGATGCAGGGGGCTAGGGACGCCAAAATTGGACGGTTGGGGTGTCTATATATAGCAAATGAGGCTAGGTTTTGGGTCTAGGGGTGGTTTTTCGACCCTCTAATCGCGAACGGGCGGTACGATTGGAGAGGTGGGTTGTTGGGATTGGTGATCTGTGAATAGTGGTTGGGCCAAGAAGAGAGGGAAGTGGCAGCCCTTGACATGAGTTTCGAAACCGAAAATTTTCTGATAATTAAACCAATGAGGGTGTCTCTAGAGGTTTATCCGTTGGGGTAGCAAACAACCTCCGATTACGATGAAATTTGGCAGGCGGCCTACCTACCTGATGACCCAATCCAAGAAAGTTTTATACACACGTTTAAAAACAAGAATTAAACAATGCCGCGGGCGTGGGCGTGTGTGGTTGGTCTCGAAATGGTCGACGACAAAACAGAGAGAATCGACAACTAACAATGGATGCAAGTTTGAAAAATGATGACAACGAAGTGCCGATGCAATGCAGATGATGCGCATGATGCGATGATGAATGTGACAACGAGATGAATCACATGACAACAATGGAATTAAAGGGGGATCTTCTGGAGTGTCGATTCTATGCTAACACCATGATTTTGAAAATAAATCATGCGCGTCATCTTGATAAGATGGAAAGAACTTGAAAAGAGGACACAACAGTCTGATTAAATGGACAAGCAAGGAAATAACGTGATCTTGATAAGACGAAATGATTGATTCAAAGAGAGCAACATCACAACACCTCCGGAACAAAGAATAGAAACTAGATCATTGGAAAGAAAAGAATGAATAAGGAAATGACAATTGCTAACACCATGAATTTGAAAAGAGCTACTTTATAAATAAGGATTGAACGGAGTTGTTGGAAAATCAATAATGAAAATAATAAGCTTGTTCGGTTCTTATGGATAACATCTCAAAATTATGAGGTGACAACCGACCACTAACGGAAGCAAAGATTGCTTGGAAGCAACAAGATATGCAAAAATTCTTACACCTAGAGGATACATTGAGAACTTGGATTAATGACAAACACCATGATAGAAACAATACTTAGAAAAAGCATTAGGTGAAATCCAATCCAAGATAACTTAAATCAAGAAATCATGAGTCAAAAATATCTTATGATAAAAAATAGGTGGGTTTAAATATCTCATTCTTGAAACAAATTCTCTTCAAGACTCCTCAGGAATCAAGAATGCTATAACACCACCTCAAAGGATAAAGGAGGAATAATTGCACTTAGAATGCAAGACAATGAATATTTGAGCCTCTCCAACAAGAATCTTGAAGAACGCTTCGAGAATGAAGAAAATCTTTGATGAACCACCATGAAGAACCTCTGTATACAAAAGAATGATGAAAATAAATGAAGGTTGAAAAGAATAAGTTTATGACCTTGCATAGATTTATCTGAAGCTTCATGAAGAGATACTTGAGAAAAGCTTGGAATTTCGAAAAAGAGAATATAAACAACTTAGAATTGAGAATTAGATATCATGAGCAATTGCGGAAGAAGGAATGCATTCACTTTGAAGAAAGAAGAATAAGAATTATGTTATGGTCATCCTTCATCAAGTTAAATTGATGACAAGCAATGGATTTAGCATAGTACTTATTCTTCTTGAAAAGATTGAGGAAAGATATGAGCACAAACTTGAACAAGTCTTCAATGAAACACGTGTAAGAATTGAAATGAATGAGAAAACTTTGAATCGATCGAGATGCCACAAAGCAAAGAGATCATGATCCATCTCAGAGAAAACTTGAACAAGGCCCAGGAATAATTGAGAGACAAACGAACAGACAACAATTGAGAAGAATTTGAGAATGAAAGCTGAAAGCTGAGAACAAAAAAATCTTTTGAAATGATGGCCTTTGGAGGATCGAGAAATGAAACAACACAAAATGCATCGGATAGATATGGAAGGAAGATCCCATGATTTGAAACAATTTGAGAGGATAGCACAAAGCTGAAACCATGAATCTTCACGAGAATGGACCAAGATATACGAGAAATGCTACTTCGGTCTTCCAAGCATAGAATGATGGCAAGAATCACCATCAAGGATTATTGGGACACTCCGGAATAATGAGAAGGAATGGTTGAGCCAACGATGAAAATTAATTAGAATGGATCTTGGAGAAGGAATATGACCAATGAAAATCATTCTTTCATCATATATGAAAAGATCTTGAGATCTGTAGAAATATTAGATGAGCCAGGTAAGATCCTAGTAAAAATGTGTGGGTTATGGGCCCACTCAAAGGAGAACATCGTTGAATGTATTGCTAAGAAAGATTGATTGCACCGGTATACATGAAAACTTGATGAGGTGAGCACCTAGAAATACTTGAAAGGATTGAAAACAAGAAACTTCTGAGATATCTTCAACACTCTAGACAGAACAAAGAGAGCCTTGGATAAGAATTTCCAACACGGGAAGTGTCATGGTTTTGTCACGACAGATGTCCTCATGAATGGACTTAGTGATGAGGCCATTGCAACTATGTGACAACTCAAAGGGGTTGATCGGGAATGAGAGACGAGTTTACCTAGGTTCAGCCACTCCGATGGAGGTAAAAGCCTACGTCATGTTTTGTGTGTATTGATGAGAAAATCGATTACAAGGGTGCGGATTCGCTTGACCTAGCTCTCGATAGATTGAAACTTAACCCTATTGACCTCAGGGGCTTGCCTTTATATACAGGTCAAGACCCGGGGTATTACAAGAGACCGGGTCGTGCTATGATTTGTGACCTGGAACATCTCTAACACGCCTTGCCTTTCAAGCAAGGATATCTTTTTCCATCCTTCTACCTAATGGCCCTTGTTCCGCCATCTTCGTAACAAAGGGCTGCCAGGCGGCTTACTGGAACAGGCCGCCTTGCACCTTTGGTCTTGTACGCCCATGCCCATCTTGAGTATAATCGTAAGCCGCCTTAATAATGACCCGGCCTCATAGGGAGGGTTATACGGCAGGGTAATATCCCCAACATTAGGACCGAGATTGACTTGAATTTATCCATGTCAATATCCTTTACCTTAATCTTGGCGGCTTGTCTGTAATTCATGTCTTTATCTCCCCTGAAGTAGAAATGTCGGCTTTACGAAACTTCAAAGATCTTTATAACTCCTTGTTCTGCTCATGAGCGACATCACCCGCCCCACAATTTAGGGATTATATGATGTCATCATAACAGTTCTTCCTACGTATCCGTCTAGCCTGAAAATCAAGGCACCCCTGGCTCAAGAATGTACTGCGCCTCCTTGACTCCCGTGCCTTCCGTTTACACTTCGGCTCTTAGACTTCAAATACTCGTGAGGGCTCCTTTCATTTATTACATTGATACCCCCACTTCTTCTTCTTGCTCGAGCCCAAGATTTTCACCGCGTAGACGCCAAAGTTCTTCCATCGCTGGCCGGCCACATCCAGGACCGCAACATCGCACGGCTTCATCTAAACACAGCGGATTTTCTTCGCCACCATCAGCAGCATCAGGTAAGTCCCTTTCTTCTCCTTAGATCTGCGTGTTAGTTCATCATAGTTCATGGAGTCCGTCGATGTTCTTCATGTGTTCATCACCATTTTATGTCTATTTGATTCTCTGATGAACCTCTTCCGATGATAGATAGCGGTGGATATAGTGGCTCTATTTCATGTATAATGTTCCCTAAGATGCCTTGTGAAATCTGCAAGTAAAATCACTATTGCTTCCATACCTTGTTGTTTTAGGGTTAATGAATATTTCCCTTTCCGAATCATTTGTAGATCCATAATGTTAGACACTTTGGTAGAAACATGTTTGTCCCATACTTAGTAGAAAACCAGAAATCCATATCCATTTGTAAACTGACTTTTACTCTATTCGCCTTCTTTGATATGATTGTAAGCCGCCCCCTTCTATAGGTCGCTTCCCCTTCAGGTGGCGACTCATGTTAAGGTGGCTTGAATATTGTAGATTGCACTGTCACTGTAAAATACAATCACCCAAACTAGTTTCATCTTCAGCACCTCGCTTGTCAACTAATCTGTTTATCATTTGAATAACCCGCCAAGTATATTTCTCCAACTATGTTCCCCTAAATCCGCCATCAGGTCAAAACATGTTTCATGCAACTTGGGGCCTTATCAAACCTCTGATATCGTCAAAGTTGTCAGAATCGCAATTTTGAATCGGATCGGAGCTTCGTTGCTACGATCGTGAATCGTAGAATCTTAACTATCACGATCGTATAAACTTAGATTCTATGAGCAAAATCGTAGAATCGGAGCAGCTATTTTGGATCGTAAGATCGTAAGATTCTAAGACTTGAGTCACGATTCTGACAACTTTGGATATCGTACTCCAGCACTACATGACTTTAGGGGCCTTGTCATCAAAAGAGGAGATTGGTTGGCGAGACGCCATTAGGGAGGAACGTCCACAACCGGGTGACGGAGAAGTAGTGGTTTTCATAGATCATCTTGAGCGAGTGTTTTCTCCTCCTGGGTCAAATTCTTTCGAGATTCTCTACACTTTTACAATCTCCACCCTCAAGACGTGGGCCTTAATTCCATAAGCAACTTGTGCCAATTCCAAATTTTTTTGTGAAGTTTACATGGGAACGGAGCCCACTATCCTTTTATTCACGGAATTCTTTTATCTCAATCGCCAAAAAAAATTGTTGATTGAGCCTGTTTGGAGCTTGGTGGGGTCACAATCCAGTGGCAAAGAGACCATGGTTTTTATGCTGCCACCTTGCCTAGTCACCCTAAAGGTTGGGGGAAAACTTGGTTTTACTGCAAGAACTCTGCACCTGTTAATGAGAAACCCGTGCCGGGTTTTAGAGCAGAGCACCTTCCAATGGATTTTGAACTACCTGACTCACTAACTCCAGAAGAGCGTGCCAATCTCGCCTTTGTATGGCCTAAACTCAGAGCCTTTACGGCCAATGCTTTAACCGGGGTCGATCTGGCCCGGTGTTGGGTAGATTGGTGGATCATACCCCTCAGTCACCATGGAACATTATTGTGTGAGTATGGTGGCGACTTGAAAAATGCACAACGCTTCAACAACATCATGCTCGACTCAGACGAATTCAGCAAAGCTGTAAAGAGGCTATTGGTCGAAACAAAAGAAGCTTGCTATAAAATTGGACTGAAGCCATTCTATACTCACAACCTGGCTCCTGAGGTAATAATCTTTGAAATTTCCTGCCTTGTTTATGAGTTTCTTTGCTGCTTCAAAACATGCTTCAACTTGTCAATATTTTGGGAGAAGAACTCGCCCTTTTGGAAACGAAGACAGCAAAAATTTGCTGCCAAGGAAACCAAAGCGGCCTCAAAAGAAGAAAAACAAGGCAACTATTGAAGAGTCATCGGTTATGGGCGAGTCACAAGTCATTGATCAGCAATCTGAGGTAAAATTTTACCTTCACCTTATTTTTAACTTATACTTTGTAATTACCTCTTCACTCTCAGGATGATGAAGCTAATAGCCAAGACGAAGATGCTAAGGTAATTTCAATCTCTTCCAACACAGATCTCCCATTTCCAGGCCACCAAGGCGGGTTGTTAGGAAAATTCCTTTGTCTCACCCGGAAGCTTATTTGGCTCCTGATTTCCTTTTGAAGAATACTTTATTTGCCCCAAGGCGCCAGACCCAAAGCTCTTCGGGGGATCTTGCAACGGGTTTACCTGAAATACCTCCACTCGTAAACGATGGAAAGAGGTACCTGATTTTCCATCCCTTTTCTTTTAAAGCTAGCCTTATCCAATGGCCTCTTAAACCTTTCGTTCTAATTTATTAGGAATCACCACCTTCATCAGGCGGCTCTTGTGTGTCAAAGCTTCCACCTCTTGTTTTCCTTCCAGGGTAACCTTTATATTCCTTAACTTTTACTTTTCAAGGCTAAAGCCAAGAAGAGGAAAGCTGGTGGGCCATCAAATAACCCTGATGCACGTGAGCAGGAGGAATTGGAATTTGCTATTCCTGAGACTCTTGTTAAACCTGTTGATATGCATGTTGAGCTTCCTAAAACTCATCAAGTTGTCGTTGATGATCCGGTTGATACTCATGCTGAGTCGACGAGTGCTGATGACACGGCCATGGAAACAAGTCTGAAGGCCAATCCTAACCCGCCTAATCCTCGAAAAACAACCAAAGAAGCCATGCCTCACGAGAAGAGGGTTGTCATCACTTGGACGGGTTATACAATGCATGTCTTCACTGTGTTGGCCAAGCATATCGCTAAAGATGCAACGCATGAACTGGAGAAAGGGAAAGCTAAGCTTGCGATTCCCAATATTGAAAAACTTAGTTTCGAAGAACTACACTTTGGATATTTAAGCCACCTCTCAACAAGCCAGGATATGGTGGCGAGCCTAGTTGGTATGATGAAGAGAAGATATGAGGTATGTTGAACTCAATCTTGTATTCCATATACCCTTACATAGCCCCCAAGGGTCGGGTCATCTTCGTGAAGATGAGTCTGGTCTTGATGAAATAAAATTGTGAAGAAGCAACATGTAGCCCCCAAGGGTCGAGTCATCTTCTCGAAGATGAGTCGAGTTTTGATGAAATAAAATTGTGAAGAGGCAACCTGTAGCCCCTAAGGGCCGAGTTATCTTCTTGAAGATGAGTCGGTTCTTTATCATACTTAGTTGTGAGATTTTGACCTATAGCCCCCAAGGGCCGAGTCATGATGAAAATAATGAGTCGGGTCTTTTCATTCTGTATTGTAAGAGTTTAACCTGTAGCCCCCAAGGGCCGAGTCATCTTCTTGAAGATGAGTTGGGTCTGTCACGTAGTATATATGGTATAAAAACTGATATGTATTAGCCCCCAAGTGTGAAGTATATTGCTTGCAATCTTCTTGGGACTTGATAACAATCTTATTTGCAGCCCAAAAATCCAGTATGCACCATGTTGGCGGCCTAGATTTTTACTAATATCCACCTGGTCATTTAATTGTGTAGGAAACTTTGCACCAGGCCGACACAGACTTAGGCGTGATGAGGAAGAATCTGGCATAGCAACAAGACGCACGAGCTCCGGCTGAGGAGAAACTTCGGATCTCCGTTGAAGAAATTGAAATTGAAAAAAATCTACGGTGGCCTGATAGAAATCACCCAAGTTACCCTGGGTTGACCCCGCATAGTACTCTGGATTGGACCATCACTCATGGGGTGATCAGTGCCCTATGCAAATTTTATTAGTTGTTATTAAGCAAATAGTACCAGTGTTGGGCCTTGTCAGGCGTATTTTATCCCAAAACGAAAGTCAAGGGTATCCATATAACAACCCCAAGCTTGTTAGGAGTGTTCAATATGGAACTTAACACGAGTACACAAGTGACTAGGGCGGCTAACATGGAACAAAACACCGAGCTAGAAGGCCAAGCCTTCCACCTATTATTAAGTATATAGGTGCATTAATTTAAATAGGAATAATTGTTGGAAATATGCCCTAGAGGCAATAATAAATTAGTTATTATTATATTTCCTTGTTCATAATAATCGTTTATTACCCATGCTGGAATTGTATTGATTGGAAACTCAAATACATGTGTGGATACATAGACAACACATTGTCCCTAGTGAGCCTCTAGTTGACTAGTTCGTTGATCAAAGATGGTCAAGGTTTCCTGGCCATAGGCAAGTGTTGTCACTTGTTAACGGGATCACATCATTAGGAGAATCATGTGATGGACAAGACCCAAATTATAAACGTAGCATGTGATCGTGTTATTTTGTTGCTATTGTTTTTTGCGTGTCAAGTATTCATTCCTATGACCATGAGATCATGTAACTTACTGGCATTGGAGGAATACCTTGTGTGTATCAAACGTCGCAACGTAACTGGGTGACTATAAAGGTGATCTACAGGTATCTCCAAAGGTGTCCATTGAGTTAGCATGGATCAATACTGGGATTTGTCACTACGTGTGACGGAGAGGTATCTCGGGGCCACTCAATATTAATATATCACACACAAGCCTTGCAAGCAATGTGACTAAGTGTAAGTCACGGGATCTTGTATTACGGAATGAGTAAATAGACTTGCCGATAACGAGATTGAAATAGGTATAGGGATACCGACGATCAAATCTCTAGCAAGTAACATACCGAAGGACAAAGGGAATGTTATACGGGATTATATGAATCGTTGGCACAGAGGTTCAACCGATAAGATCTTCGTGGAATATGTAGGATCCAATATGGGCATCTACGTCCCGCTATTGGATATTGACTGAAAAGTATCTCGGGTCATGTCTGCATAGTTCTCGAACCTGCAGGGTCTGCACACTTAAAGTTCGATGATGTTTTAGTATAGTTGAGTTATATGTGTTGGTGGCCGAAGGTTGTTCGGAGTCCTGGATGGGATCGTGGACATCACGAGGGTTTCCGGAATGGTCCGGAAACAAAGATTGATATATACGAAGTTGGTATTTGGATTCCGGAAAGATTTCGGGCATTCCCGGGAGTGTACCGGGAGTGACGAATGGGTTTTGGGGCACCACTGGGTGGGCCCACCATGCCCCAATGGGTCCATGTGGGTTTATTGGATGTACAATAAGGTATAATGTCCTGACAAAGTCATCCAAGGAAAGCCCATGAGGAAAAAGTGGAAAATCCAAAAGAGGTGGGAAAATAAGAAAGGAGTCCTAATCCAAGTGGGATTGGAGAATGACTCCTCCCTACCCCAAGTCGGCTGACCCAAGGAGGCCTCCTTGGCTAGCACCCTAGGGCTTTTCCCCATCCCTTGGCTCCTCCTATATATACTAGAGGTTTAGGGTTGTTTGAGACACAACTTTTCCATGTGCAACTCAAACCTACACCTCGTAGTTCTTCCTCTAGATTAGATTTTTGCGGAGCTCGGGCGGAGCCCTGCAGGAATAGTTCATTGATACGTCTCAAACGTATCTATAATTTTTTATGGTTTCATGCTGTTATCTTGTCAACTTTGGATGTTTATATACCTTTTTTATCCTTTTTGGGGCTAACTTATTAATTCAGTGCCAAGTGCGAGTTCTTGTTTTTTCTGTGTTTTTGACTCTTTTCAGATCTAATTTTGGAACGGAGTCCTAACGGAATAAAATCCCCGAAATGAATTTTTCCAGAACAGAAGAAGATCGGGGGACTTGAGGGCCAAGGAAGGAGGCCCATAGGGAGCCCACAAGCCCTGTGGCCGCGGCCAGGGGCCCCGCGGCAACCAGGCTTGTGGCCTCCCTGGAGCTCCCCTGCCCTAGCTCTTTGGCCTATATGTTCCCTAAAATCCTAGAAAAAATCAGGGCGAACACGAAACCACTTTTCTGCCGCCTCAAGCTTCCGTTTCCGCGAGATCTCATCTTGAGACCCTTCCCGGTGCCCTGCCGGAGGGGACTTTGGAGCTGGAGGACTTCTACATCAACATCATCGCCCCTCCAATGACTCGTGAGTAGTTCACTTCAGACCTACGGGTCCGTAGTTAGTAGCTAGATGGCTTCTTCTCTCTCTTGGATCTTCAATACAAAGTTCTCCATGAACTTCATGGAGATCTATCCGATGTAATCCTCTTTGGCGGTGTGTTTGTTGAGATCCGATGAATTGTGGATTTGTGATCAGATTATCTATGAATTATATTTGAGTCTTTGCTAATTTCTTATATGCATGATTTGATATCCTTGTAAGTCTCTCCGAGTCTTGGGTTTTGTTTGGCCAACTAGATCTATGATTCTTGCAATGGGAGAAGTGCTTGGTTTTGGGTTCATACCATGCGGTGACCTTTCCCAATGATAGAAGGGGCAGCAAGGCATGCATCGTGTTGTTGCCATCAAGGGTAACAAGATGGGCCTTCATCATAGATTTGAGATTGTCCATCTACATCATGTCATCTTGCTTCAGGCATTACTCTGTTCTTATGATCTCAATACACTAGATGCATGCTGGATAGCGGTCGACGTGTGGAGTAATAGTAGTAGATGCAGAAAGTATCGGTCTACTTGTTTTGGACGTGATGCCTATATGTATGATCATTGCCATAGATAACGTCGTGACTTTGCGCGGTTCTATCAATTGCTCGACAGTAATTCGTTCACCCACCGTCTACTTGCTTTCATGAGAGAAGCCACTAGTGAACACTACGGCCCTCGGGCCTATTCACAACTATCATCTCAGCTTTTACTTTTACTTTGCTTTGTTTACTTTTTTGCTTTCAGTTCTCACTTTGCAAACAATCTATAAGGGATTGACAACCCCTTCATAGCGTTGGGTGCAAGCTCTTTGTGTTTGTGCAGGTACTTGTGACTTGACGCGATCCTCCTACTGGATTGATACCTAGGTTCTCAAACTGAGGGAAATACTTACTGCCTCTGTGCTACATCACCCTTTCCTCTTCAAGGGAACACCAACGCAAGGCTCCAAGGCCGCGGGGGAATCCTTTGCATATTTGCCAAGGAAATCCCTATAGGCGTAGCCAGCAGCAGAAGGATTTCTGGCGCCGTTGCCGGGGAGGATCGCTTGCCGAGGACTATCAAGATAAGAATAATCTCCCGTCAACATGCCGATTTCTTGCGCCATTGCTGGGAAGATCAAGTCAAGATCTATCCAAGTAAGTGTCACAAACTCATCTCTTGCATTTACCTTTTTTGCCAGTTGCCTCTCGTTTTCCTTTCCCCCACTTCACATTTGCCGTTTTCATTTGCCTTTCTCCTTTGCCGTTTTCTTTTGTCTTTTGCCTTCTATTTCCGCCCGTTTTTCTCGCTTGCTCTTGGGCTTGTTCGTGAGATACCTTTCCTCATGGCCAAACCAAACTATTTCAGAAGGTTGGAAGAGATTGAAACTGGTGTCAAAGGTTTCATGTCTTCTCAGTTTGACCAAAATAGTTACTTCCGTAGGGAATTAAAAGAGCAAAATTATGTTATGGCCTATTTGAATAAAGAAGTTGATGATATGGCCAAAGAATTCCTTGCACTAAATTCTCAGCTTGCTCACCTTGAAAAATTGGTGGGCCAAATTTCTGACAAGCAGGCTACCTTAGTCAATAAGATGGCAGCTAAACCTGAAATTTGTGATGCAAATCACGAAGATCTTAAAGTGCTTGTTGTGACTCCTCTTGAATATTTGTTTTCGCATGTCAAACCTATTGATGAAGGGGCTGGATATGAATCCACTTTGGTTGAAAAACGCCCCAATGATTCGGAGTCCACCTATCTTGATGATAAAGGTGTGGAGAGTGGAGTAGAAGAAATCAAAATATTGAGTACTAATGAAACTCCCACTTTGGATTACAAGGGATTCAATTATGATAGTTGCTCCTTGTTTGAATGCATTTCCTTGATGCAATCCATTGCAAACTCTCCACATGCTTATAGCCGAAGCAAAGCCTTTACCGCACATATCGTAGATGCTATGATGAAATCTCTTGAAGAGAAACTCGAATTAGAAGTCTCTATACCTAGAAAACTTCATGATGAGTGGGAACCTACTATCAAAATCAAAATAAAAAACTATGAATGCAATGCTTTGTGTGATTTGGGTGCTAGTGTTTCCGCGATTCCAAAGTCTTTATGTGATATTCTTGGTTTTCATTAGATTGAAGAGTGTTCTCTTAATTTGCATCTTGCGGATTCTACTATCAAGAAATCCATGGGAAGGATCAATGATGTTCTTATTGTTGCAAATAAGAACTATGTACCCGTGGATTTCATTGTACTTGACATAGATTGCAATCCTTCATGTCCCATTATTCTTGGTAGACCTTTCCTAAGGACTATTGGTGCTATCATCGATATGAAGGAAGGGAATATTAGATTTCAATTTATTCAAAAGAAGGGCATGCAGCATTTTCCTAGAAAGAAAATAAGATTGCCTTAAGAATCTATGATGAGGGCTACTTATGGTTTGAGCACCAAAGATGACTATACGTGATTCCATCACCTTATGCCTAGCTAAGGGCGTTAAACAATAGCGCTTGTTGAGAGGCAACCCAATGAATCTATCCTTTTTATTTCTGTTTTGTGTTTTCCACATTTTCATAATTCTGTTATGATTGTGTTTTTTGTGTTTCTTTTGCGTTTGCGCCAAGTAAAACCATTATGATTAGTCTTGGGGATGATCGTTTGATCATGCTGGAAAAGACAGAAACTTTCTGCTCACGAAAAGAATTTTCATTTTATTTCTGTGAGACATTTTGAGTTGATTCTTTTTGCTGCTGATTTCTATGCAAATTCTTCATAAGGTTGTAATTTTTCAGAATTTTCGAAGTACCAGAAGTATACGAAGTATACAGATTGCTATAGACTCGTCTGTTGTTAACAGATTCTGTTTTTGTTGAGTTGGTTGCTTATTTTGATGAAACTATGGATAGTATCGGGGGGTTTTAGCCATGGAATATTGAAAATACATTAACCCAACATCAACATAAGTATATATTAAGTTTTCTACAGTACCCAAGGAAGTGGTGATTTGCTTTCTTATACTAATGATATCACGAGTTTCTGTTTAAGTTTCGTGTTGTGAAGTTTTCAAGTTTTGGGTGAAGTTCTTATGGAAAAAGAGATAAAGAGTGGCAAGAGCTCAAGATTGGGGATGCCCAAGGCACCCCAAGTTGATAAAAGGTTGCCGAAAAAGCCTAAGCTTGGGGATGCCCCGGGAAGGCATCCCTCTTTCGTCTTCAATCCATCGGTAACGTTACTTGGGGCTATATTTTTATTCACCACATGTTATGTGTTTTGCTTGGAGCGTCTTGTATCGTAGGAGTCTTTTATTTTTGTTGTGTCACAATCTTCCTTTCTGAAGACCTAGAGAGAGACACATGCACTCACCGTGATTTCGTCAAGCTTCACTTATATCCTTTCGTTAGGCAATTCAGCTCACATGTGTTTCACTTATATCTTTTGAGCTAGTTGATTTTGCTATATGTGTTTCACTTCTATCTTTTGGAGCATGGCAGTGCGTGGCGTGGTAGTTGATCTATGCTATGAAAGTAGTCTCAAAAGGGGTAGTTATCCAAAGGGATATGAAAACTTCCACCTTCATGTGCATTGAGTAGTTAGAGAAGTTTGATTAATCTCAATTAGTTTTGAGTTGTGGTTGTGGTAATATTGAAGTTATACTAGTAAGGTGTTGTGGATCTAGAAATACTTGTGTTGAACTTAGTGATCCCCGTAGCATGCACGTATGATGAACCGCTATGTGATGAAGTCTAAGCATGATTAGTCTATTGATTGTCATCCTTTGTGTAGCGGTCGGGATCGCGCGATGGTTTATACCTACCAACCCTTCCCCTAGGAGTATGTGTTGAATGCTTTGTTTCGATTACTACTAAAACTTTTGCAACAAGTATATGAGTTCTTCATGACTAATGTTGAGTCCATGGTTTAGATGCACTTTCACCTTCCACCATCACTATCTTCTTTAGTGCCGTGCAACTTTCGCCGGTGCATAAAACCCACCATTAGCCTCCCTCAAAACAGCCACCATACCTACCTACTATGGATTTTTCAAAGCTATTCCGAGATATATTGCCATGCAACTACCACCATGACATGTGCCACCACTTCTACATTGCCATTGCATGATCATAAGATAGCTAGCATGATGTTTCCATGTCTATGCCATGCTAGATCATTGTCACGGTACACTACCGAAGGCATTCCATATAGAGTCATCATTGCTCTAAGCTTTGTGTTGTAAGTGTGATGATAATCATTGATGGAGCATTGTCCCATGTGAGAAAATAAAAGAGGCCAACGAATCCCATTTACAAAAAAGAGGCCAAAGATGCCCACCCAAAAAAGGCCTAAGAGCCCACCAAAAAAATGAGAGAAACAGAGAGAAGGGACAATGCTACTATCTCCTTTCCACACTTGTGCTTCATATTAAGCACCATGATCTTCAGGATTGAGAGTCTCTCGTTTTGTCACCACCATATAGCTAGTGGGAAATTTTCATTATATAACTTGGCTTGTATATTCCAATGATGGGCTTCCTCAAAATTGCCTTAGGTCTTCGTGAGCAAGCAAGTTGGATGCACACCCACTAGTTTTCTTTAAGAGCTTTCATATACTCTTAGTTCTAGTGCATCATTTAAATGGCAATCCCTACTCATTCACATTGATATCTATTGATGAGCATCTCCATAGCTCATTGATATGCCTAGTCAATGTGACCATCTTCTCCTTGTTTGCCTTGCAACCTCCACCACACTCCATTCCACTTATAGTGCTAAAACCATGGCTCACGCTCATTATTGCATGAGAGTTGAAAAGGTTTGAGAAAGTAAAGGTGTGAAAACAATTACTTGGCCAATACCGAGGTTGTGCATGATTTAAATTCGTCGTGCAAGGATGATAGAGCATAGCTAGACTATATGATTTTGTAGGGATAACTTTCTTTTGGCCTTGTTATTTTGAATGTTCATGATTACCTTGCTAGTTTGCTTGAAGTATTATTTTCTCCACGTCAATAGCAAACTATTGTTTTGAATCTAACGGATCTGAACATTCATGTCACATAAGAGAAGTTACAAAGGACATCTATGCTAGGTGGCATGAAAGCATCAAAAACTCATTCTTTATCAGGTCCCTACTCGAGGACGAGCAGGAGTTAAGCTTGGGGATGCTTGATACGTCTCAAACGTATCTATAATTTTTTATGGTTTCATGTTGTTATCTTGTCAACTTTGGATGTTTTATATACCTTTTTTATCCTTTTTGGGACTAACTTATTAATTCAGTGCCAAGTGTCAGTTCCTGTTTTTTCTGTGTTTTGACTCTTTTCAGATCTGATTTTGGAACGGAGTCCAAACGGAATAAAATCCCCGAAATGACTTTTTCCAGAAAAGAAGAAGATCGGGGGACTTGAGGGCCAAGGCAGGAGGCCCACAGGGAGCCCACAAGCCCTGTGGCCGCGGCCAGGGGGGCCGCGGCCACCAGGCTTGTGGCCTCCCTGGAGCACCCCTGCCCTAGCTCTTTGGCCTATATATTCCCTAAAATCCCAAAAAAAATCAGGACGTCCACGAAACCACTTTTCCGCCGCCGCAAGCTTCCGTTGCCGCGAGATCTCATCTGGAGACCCTTCCTGGTGCCCTGCCGGAGGGGACTTTGGAGCTGGAGGGCTTCTACATCAACATCATTGTCCCAATGACTCGTAAGTAGTCCACTTTAGACCTACGGGTCCGTAGTTAGTAGCTAGATGGCCTCTTCTCTCTCCTGGATCTTCAATACAAAGTTCTCCATGATCTTCATGGAGATCTATCCGATGTAATCCTCTTTGGCGGTGTGTTTGTCGACCTCCGATGAATTGTGGATTCGTGATCGGATTATCTATGAATTATATTTGAGTCTTTGCTGATTTCTTATATGCATGATTTGATATCCTTGTAAGTCCCTTCGGGTCTTGGGTTTTGTTTGGCCAACTAGATCTATGATTCTTGCAATGGTAGAAGTGCTTGGTTTTGGGTTCATACCGTGCAGTGACCTTTCCCAGTGATAGAAGGGGTAGCAAGGCACGCATCGTGTTGTTGCCATCAAGGGTAACAAGATGGGCTTTCATCATAGATTTGAGATTGTCCGTCTACATCATGTCATCTTGCTTAAGGCGTTACTCTGTTCTTATGAACTCAATACACTAGATGCATGCTGGATAGCGGTCGACGTGTGGAGTAATAGTAGTAGATGCAGAAAGTATCGGTCTACTTGTTTTGGACATGATGCCTATATGTACGATCATTGCCATAGATAACGTCATGACTTTGCGTGGTTCTATCAATTGCTCAACAGTAATTCATTCACCCACCATCTACTTGCTTTCATGAGAGAAGCCACTAGTGAACACTACGGCCCCCGGGTCTATTCACAACTATCATCTCAACTTTTACTTTTACTTTGCTTTGTTTACTTTTTTGCTTTCAGTTCTCACTTTGCAAACAATCTATAAGGGATTGACAACCCCTTCATAGCGTTGGGTGCAAGCTCTTTGTGTTTGTGCAGGTACTTGTGACTTGACGCGATCCTCCTACTGGATTGATACCTTGGTTCTCAAACTGAGGGAAATACTTACCGCCGCTGTGCTACATCACCCTTTCCTCTTCAAGGGAACACCAACGCAAGGCTCCAAGGCCGCGGGGGAATCCTTTCCATATTTGCCAAGGATATCCCTATAGGCGTAGCCAGCAGCATTCATCACCAACACCGGCGCGCCGTCATGCTGCCGGAGAACTCATCTACTTCTCCGTCTCTCTTGCTGGATCAAGAAGGCCGAGATCGTCATCGAGCTGTACGTGTACTGAACACGGAGGTGCCGTCCGTTCGGCGCTAGATCGGGACGGATCGAGGGACGGTTCGTGGGACGGTTCGAGGGATGTGAAGACGTTCCACTACATCAACCGCGTTTCTTAATGCTTCCCGCTGTGCAATCTAAAAGGGTATGTAGATCTAATCTCCACTCGTAGATGGACATCACCTTGATAGGTCTTTGTGTGCGTAGGAAATTTTTTGTTTCCCATGCAACATTCCCCAACAGTGGCATCATGAGCTAGGTTCATGCGTAGATGTTATCTCGAGTAGAACACAAAGGGTTTTGTGGATGATGATGTTCGATTTGCTGCCCTCCTTAGTCTTTCTCGATTTGGCGGTATTGTTGGATTGAAGCGGCCCGGACCGACATTATTCGTACACTTCCGAAAGACTGGTTTCATTGATTGACGTGCAACCTCGTTGCATAAAGATGATTGGCGGGTGTCGGTTTCTTCAAGTTTAGTTGAATTGGTTTTGACCGAGGCAGTCCTTGGAGAGGTTAGATAGAAATTTGCACATCTCCGTTGTGGTTTTTGCGTAAGTAAGATGCAATCATACTAGATACCCACAGGAGCCACGTAAAACATGCAACAACAAATTAGAGGACGTCTAACTTGTTTTTGGAGGGTATGCTTGTGATATGACATGGCCAATGACGTGATGTGATATATTGGATGTATGAGATGATCATGTTGTAATAGTTAATATCGACTTTCACGTCGATGGTACGGCAACCGGCAGGAGCCATAGGGTTGTCTTTAAACTAACGTTTGTGTTTGTAGATGTGTTTACTATATTGCTAGGACGTACCTTTAGTAGTAATAGCATAAGTAGCATGACAACCTCCATGGCGACACGTTGATGTAGATCATGATGATGGAGATCATGGTGTGGCGTCGGTGACAAGAAGATCGTGCCGGTGCTTTGGTGATGGAGATGATGGCGATATCATGTCACTTATGAAATGCATGTGATGTTAATCCTTTTATGCACCTTATTTTGCTTAGAACGACGGTAGAATTATGAGGTGATCTCTCACTAAAATTTCAAGATGAAATTGTGTTCTCCCGACTGCGCACCATTGCTATAGTTCGTCGTTTCGAGACACCACGTGATGATCGGGTGTGATACACTCAACGTTCACATACAATGGATACAAAACAGTTGCACATGCGGAACATTCGGGTTAAGTTGGACGATCCTAGCATGTGCAGACATGCCCTCGGAACACATGAGACCGAAAGGTCGAGCATTAATCATATAGTTGATATAATTAGCATAGAGATGCTTACCACTGAAACTATTCTCAACTCACGTGATGATCGGACTTGAGTTAGTGGATTTGGATCATGTACCACTCAAATGACTAGAGAGATGTACTTTTTTAGTGTGAGTTCTTAAGTAATATGATTAATTGAACTAATTATCATGAACATAGTATAATGGTCTTTGCAAATTACGATGTAGCTTGCGCTATAGCTCTACTGTTTTTATATGTTCCTAGAGAAAATTTAGTTGAAAGTTGATAGTAGCAACTTTGCGGACTGAGTCCTTAAAACTGAGGATTGTCCTCATTGCTGCGCAGAAGGCTTATGTCCTTAATGCACTACTCGGTGTGCTGCACCTCGAGTGTCGTCTGTGGATGTTGCGAACATCTGACATACACGTTTTTGATGACTACGTGATAGTTCAGTACATAAAACTTAATAGCTTAGAAGCA
The DNA here is from genome assembly GCF_904849725.1 of Hordeum vulgare subsp. vulgare. NCBI lineage: Eukaryota > Viridiplantae > Streptophyta > Magnoliopsida > Poales > Poaceae > Hordeum > Hordeum vulgare. The sequence continues at coordinate 337,185,519 of NC_058520.1, read as the reverse complement.
AGGCGCCGAAGACGTTTTGAAACGTCGGAGAACATATGAGATGTTCTAAGAGATGAAATTGAGATTTCATGCTCGTGCCCTTGTTAAGAGGTATGAGACCTCCGACCAGATTCTTTGTCTACAAAGTAAAGGAGAAAAGCTCAAATCGTTGAGCATGTTCTAAGACTATCTCAGTACAACAATCGCTTGAATCAAGTGGGAGTTAATCTTCCAGATGAGATAGTGATGGTTCTCCAAAGTCACTGCCACTAAGTTGCTAGAGCTTCGTGATGAACAATAACATATCAAGGATAGATATGATGATCCTTGAGCGATTCACAATGTTTGACACTGCGAAAGTATAAATCAAGAAGAAGCATCAATTGTTGATGGTTAGTAAAACCACTAGTTTCAAGAAGGCCAAGGGCTAGAAGGGATACTTCATGAAACGGCAAACGAGTTGCTGCTGTAATGAAGAAACCCAAGATTGAACCCAAACCCGAGACTAAGTGCTTCTGATATGAGGGGAACGGTCACTAAGGTAGAGCTACCCTGGATACTTGGTAGATAAGAAGGCTGGCAAGGTCGACAAAAGTATATTTGATATACATAATATTGATGTGTACTTTACTAGTAATCCTAGTAGCATTAGGATATTAGATACCAGTTCGATTGCTAAGTGATTAGTAACTCGAAGTAAAAATTACGGAATAAATGGAGACTAGCTAAAGGCAAGGTGACGATAAGTGTTGGAAGTGTTTCCAATATTCATGTGATCAAACATCGCACGCTCCCTCTACCATCGGGATTGGTGTTAAACCTAAATAATTGTTATTTGGTGTTTGCATTGAGCATGAACATGATTGGATCGTGTTTATTGCAATACGACTATACATTTAAAGAGAATAATGGTTATTCTATCTGCTTGAATAATTACCTTCAATGGTTTATTGAATCTCGGTCGTAGTGTTACACATGTTCATAATATTGGTGCCAAAAGATACAAAGTAATAATGATAGTAATAATGATCGTTATGTTCTTACTCTTCACTGACGATTTGAGTAGATACAGGAGTATTTACTTGATTAATCACAAGTCTGAAATATTGAAAAGTTCAAAGCTATTTCAGAGTGAAGATCATTGTGACAAGAGGATAAACTATCTACGATATGATCATAGAAATGAATATCTGAGTTGTGAATTTTGGTACACAGTTAAGACAATGTGGAAATTGTTTCGCAGTTCATGCCACCTAGTACACCATAGTGTGATGGTGTGTCCGAACGTCATAGCCGTGCACTATTTGATATGGTGCATACTTTGATGTCTCTTATCGAATTACCACTATCGTTTATGGGTTATGCATTAGAGAAAACCGCATTCACTTTAAATAGGGCACCGTGTATTTCCGTTGAGATGACACAGTATAGACTATGGTTTGGAGAAACCTAAGTTGTCGTTTCTTGAAAGTTTGGGGCTGCGACGCTTATGTGAAAAAGTTTCAGTCTGATAAGCTCGAACCCAAAGCGGATAAAAGCATCTTCATAGGATATCCAAGACAGTTGGATACATCTCCTATCTCAGATCCGGAAGCAAAGTGTTTGTTTCTAGAAACGGGTCCTTTCTCAAGGAAAGGTTTCTCTCGAAAGAATTGAGTGGGAGGGTGGTGGAACTTGATGAGGTTAGTGAACCTTCACTTCAACCAGTGTGTAGCAGGGCACAGGAAGATGTTCGTGTGGTGCCTACACCAATTGAAGTGGAAACTGATGATGGTGACCATTAACCTTCGGATCAAGTTACTACAAACCTCGTAGGTCGACAAGGTCGCGTACTACTGCAGATTGGTATGGTAACCCTGTCTTGGAGGTCATGTTGGTGAACAACAATGAACCTACGAGCTATGGAGAAGCAATGGTGGGCCCAGATTCCGACAAATGGGTGGAGGCCATGAAAGCCGAGAGAGGATCCATGTATGAAGACAAAGTGTAGACTTTGGAAGAACTACTTGATGGTCGTAGGACTATTAAGTAAAGTTGGATCTTTAAAATAAAGACAAACGATGATGGTGAAAAGTCACCATTAAGAAAAGCTCGATTTGTTGCAAAGATGTTTCCGACAAGTTCAAAGAGTTGACTATGATGAGACTTTCTCAATCGTAGCGATGCTAAAAGTCTGTTGGAATTAGGTTAGTAGTTGCTGCATTATTTATGAAATATTGCACATAGGATGTCAAAACATTGTTTCCTCGACGGTTTCCTTGAGGCAAGATTGTATGTGCATCCAAAAGGTTTTTTCGATCCTAAGGATGCTAACAAGTGTGCAAGCTCCAGCGATCCTTCTATGGACTGGTGCAAGCATCTCGGAGTTGGTATATACGCTTTGATGAGATGATCAAAGCTTTTGGGTTTGTACAAGGTTTATGAAAAACTTGTATTTCCAAACAAGTGAGTGGGAGCACTATAGAATTTCTGATAAGTATATGTGGTTGACATATTGTTGATCGGAAGTAATGTAGAATTTCTGTAAAGCATAAAGGTTGTTTGAAAGGGGGTTTTCAAAGGAAGACCTGGAGAGAGCTATTTGAACAATGAGCATCAAGATCTATGGAGATAGATCAAAATACTAAACAGAACTTTCAAATGAAATGCATGCCTTGACAAATTTTTGAAGGAGTTCAAAATAGATCAGCAAATAAGGAGTTCTTGGTTGTATTGTAAGGTGTGAATTTGAGTAAGACTCAAAAGCCTGACCACGGCAGAAGAAAGAGAAAGGACGAAGGTCGTCCCCTATGCCTTAGCCGTAGACTCTAAAGTATGGCATGATGTGTGCCGCACCTGATGTGTGCCGTACCACAAGTCTGTTAAGAGGTACAGAGAGTGGTACATGATTGAATCACTGAACAACGGTCAAAGTTATCCTTAGTAACTAATGGACTAAGGAATTTTTCTCCATTATGGAGGTGGTTAAAGAGTTCATCGTAAAGGGTTAAGTCGATGCAAGCTTTTACACTAATCCAAATAACTATGAGTAGTAAAACAGATTCGTATAGTAGATTAGATATTTGGAGTATTTCCGAATAGCACGTAGTAGCAGCATCTATAAGATGACATAAAGATTTGTAAAGCACACACGGAGCAGAATGATTTAGAACCGTTGACTAAAACCTCTCTCACGAGCAAGACGTGATCAAACCGCATGTTAGAGCATATATCTCCATATGTGGTTTTGGTAATTGATGACAATTCCTATGGACTAATGGTTGCCTTAAGTTATATTAATAGGATTTTTCCATAGGCACTTCTTGAAGTCCATCTGTTGGGTTCAAGGAGTTTATACGATGACCAAGATGGTATTCAAGGTATTATCGAAAGAATGGTCATAGAGACACAAGGTTGATCAAGATGTCAGACAAAGAGTAAATCAAGATGATCAACACACAAAGCGTACAAGATGTACCGAGAGGGATCAAGTGATCCCATGGTATGGTAAGCATTGTCCATTACGTGTTTCTGTACTAAACCATGGTCTTTGTGAGAGTTCTATGTGGGGGTTAGGTGTGCTTCCGTGGGCTTGCGTCAAAAGCAAGATCTCATACAACCCATGAAGGATGACGTCAAGTGGTGATCGTCATCAAGATTGCAGTGCGCAAGTTCAAGTGGATCAGCACGAATATATCAGGGTTGATGCTTGCCGTCCATTGTGGTGGCAATGGACTTGTGAAGATATGCTGAAGAGCGGCTCACCCATAGTGTGTATGGGGGAGCAATCAACTAGTCTTCATCAAGCCAACGCAATCAAGAAAGGTGGTCCATCTTGAGGAAGCCAAGATCATCATCATCTAGCTCAAGAGAACGAGGTGCAAGGCATAGGTTTGCCCTTGATAGGTTTTCTGTTTTAGGATAGATTGTTGTACTGTCAAGGGGGGCTCTCAAGTGAGTAGCTTGATTGTATCGTTCGTTGAGAGCTCAAACCATTTGCATCCTTGCATCATACTTCTTGGTTCTTGTTTGGTGTTTCTCTTTGTGAGTTTTAGAGCTTATGTTCATCTTCATGACAAGCTCGAGTTCATCGAAAACGGAGTCCATATGCATCTTCTATGATGTTTTTGATGTTGCGAGTTTTTACCGGTCTTACTCGAAGAAGCGTTCTCACCATTTTCTTATGGGACTTTTCTCACGTGCTTCTAATTGATATTTCTGTCAAGATTCTGTTATCCCATGTCGTTAGCTTTCCAACAAACTTGGTTTCATTGAATTCGGAGTCCGTATGCAAAAGTTACAGCAGTTTCAATATACAGTGGTAGTACCGCTCCTGGTGTGAGCGGTAGTACCGCTCGTGTAGCGGTAGTACCGCCCCCGGAGAGGTAGTACCGCCCCCGGAGTGGTAGTAATTTTTTACTACCGCTCCCTAGCGGTAGTACCGCTCCAGGAGTGGTAGTACCGCTCCGTCGGACTGTTTTTTGCATACTTTTTGGCCTCAGCATGGTTGGTGAACCTACCGAGCGGTAGTACCGCTCTGTGCGGGCTGTGAGGCTTAACGGTTGGATTTTTTCCCACCTATAAAAGGGGGTGTTCTTCCCCATTGAACCTTATCTCTTTAGCTCGTGTTCTTCCCCCATTATTGACCTTCTTCGAGCTTGCTAACTCTCAATCCCTCCAATGATTCTTGCTAGTTCTTGAGGGAAAAGAGAGAGGAGATCTAGATCCACATTTCCACCAATCACTTTCTCCTCTAAGTGAGGGGAACCCATTGGGTCTAGATCTTGGAGTTCTTCCTATCCTTCTTCATTCTTCCTCTCATTTTCATCCCTAGCATTAGTTGCTTTGGTGGGGTTTGGGAGATAAGGATTTGGGCACTCCGTGTGCCCTTGCCATTGCATTTCGTGCATCGGTTTGAGTTCTCCACGGTGATACGTGGAAGTGAGAAGTTGAGAAGCTTATTACCTTTGGGTACTTGGTACCCCTAGAAGCTTGGTGGTGCCTCGGAGCTCAATCATTGTGGTGTAAAGCTCCGGGCAAGCATCGGGGTCTCCAATTAAGTTGTGGAGATTGCCTCGAGCATTTGTGGTCACCTCGAAGCCATATGCCATTGTGGTGAAGCTTTGTGGTGTTGTTGGGAGCCTCCAATTAAGTTGTGGAGATTGCCCCAACCTTGTTTGTACGGGTTCGGTGACCGCCCTCAAGGGTCCCTTAGTGGAATCACGACATCTTGCATTGTGCGAGGGCGTGAGGAGATTACGGTGGCCTTAGTGGCATCTTGGGGAGCATTGTGCCTCCACACCGCTCCAATGGAGATTAGCATCTGCAAGGGTGTGAACTTCGGGATACATCATCGTCTCCGCGTGCCTCGGTTATCTCTTACCCGAACCCTTTACTTATGCACTTTACTTTGTGATAGCCATATTGTTTCTTGTCATATAGCTTGTTATCACTTAGTTGTTTATCTTGCTTAGCATAAGTTATTGGTGCACATAGTTGAGCCTAGTTGTTTTAGATTTTGTTCTTGACAAATTAAACGTTAGTTTTATTCCGCATTTGTTCAAGCTAAACCGTAATAATTTTAAAGCGCCTATTCACCCCCCCCCCTCTAGGCGACATCCACGTCCTTTCAATTGGTATCAGAGCTAGGTCTCTCTTTATTAGGTTTAACCACCTAGAGACTAAGGATGTCGACTAGGGGTTTAGGATTCACTAACACTCTTAGTTTCGATGGCACAAATTTTGATGTTTGGGTAATTCGCATGCTTAATCACTTTCGGGTCTTGGACCCAAATTTAGAGCGAATTGTAGATATGGGTTTTTCTCCTCCAAAGGATTCTCAAAATATATCTTTAGAGGATGAGAAAAACTCTTATCTCAATGCTCAAGCTTCTAATGTGCTTTTTGATGCTTTGAGCAATGTAGTTATATTTCAAGTCATGCCATTCCGGGATGCTCATGAGTTGTGGACAAAGCTTCAAGATAAATATGGTATGTCCAAGATTTGTGGGAATGATTGTTCTCCCTCCACCTCCGGTCGTGTGGTCTTCTCAACTTCATCTACTTCACCTACATGTGGATTGCCACAAGGTAATGATATGGTGAGTAGTGGTGATCATTGCAACGATGATAGTGGGCTTATTGTTGATGATCCTTCATCACTATATTATTGTAATGCTTCATCTTTGGGCATTAAAACTTCGAGCACTCTAAATGTTTTAGATGCTTGTGTTGATAGTCCTTGCATATCATGTAAAAACTGCTTTACTAAATCTCATGATGATATGCTTCCTATATCTTGTTGCCATGATAAAAATGTATATATTTCCTTGAGTTGTTGTGCTAACAATGTAGAGGAAATTCATCACTCCATGGAACAAGATGTGGCCTTGAATGATGCTTCAAGGGATCCTACATCATCATCTATTGTGACTCACTTTTTCCTTATGGCTAAGGCTTCAAAGGTATCTCCTACTTTGAATCCCAATATATCTCATGATGATGATGTTGATGATAATGGGGATGAGGATAATGATGAAGAGAGTGATGATATTGCATCCTTAAAAATTAAGGGTGAAATCATTTTTAAATCTCTTTATAAGAATAAACTTGCTTGTTCCAACTTCTTGGAAATCATGTCTATTGCCACTGAGGGCAAGAAATACATTAAGGAGTTGGAAGCTCATCTTGAGGAGCATGAGGCCACCATTGAGACAATGGAAGGTCATGAGCGTGATTACGCTAATGAGATTGCAGAGCTATCTCAAGCTCTTGAAAATGAACAAACCACCAAGGAATCTCTTGAGGAAACCTTGGCTCTAGAATTATCTAGATTAAAGGGATCCCATGATAGAGCTCTCGATGTGGCTAATGATTTTAGAACTAAAAATGATAAGCTCGGAGTTGCACATGCTAAACTCCTTGAGGACTATGAGCACCTCGAAAATGTCTCAAGGGCTATTAAGAGTTCGATCATCGAACTCACCGAGTCTCATGCTCAACTTGAAGCTTCATATGCTAAAGAGCTTGCCAAGGTGCCTTATCCTCTTATTGCTAATGATGATGCTTGTGCTACTAACTCTACTTCTTGTGAAGCATCCATTTTAAAGGAGAATGTTGAGCTAAGGGCTCAACTTGAGTTGCTATCTAGCAATTATGGGAAATTGGAAGAAAGTCATGTAATGCTCACAAGCTCTCATGATGATCTTCTAGCATCCCATAATGCGCTAAAATTAGCTCATGAGGCTATTACTACCAAGGTAACATCAAGTGAGCCTCATGTGGACAATGGCACTACTTTTAGTCAAAATGCTATATTGCCATGTGCTAGTCCTCGTAATTCTTCTACTCATAATGTTGCTACCTCTTGTGATGAATTACTTTCCTTGCCTTGTTGCTCTAACAATGAAGCTTATACTTCCTCTAGTACTTGTGTTGATACTAACCATGTAGAGGAAATCGAAGAGCTCAAGGCCCAAGTCACTTCTTTGAAGAAAGACTTGGAAAAGAGTCATGAAGGGATGTCCACACTCAACAATGTCTTGTGTGGGCAAAAATCCCTGAATGACAAAGATGGGCTTGGATTCAACTCCAACAAGAAGAAGAAGTCCAAAAACTTAAAGAAGAAGGGCCAAGAACAAGTCAAGAATTCGGCCAAGATTATTTGCTTCAAGTGCAAAATTGAAGGGCACCATGTTAGATCTTGCCCACTAAAGAAGAAGCCCCAAAGTCACAAGCAACAAGGGAAGCGGCCGCAAGTTCAATCACATACTCAACTACAAGTTGAAGAAAGGCCCCTTCCCAATAAGACCCAAGCCAACACTCCTCATGTTGAGAAATCAATAGGGAAGAAATTAAAGGGTAGATGTTGCTACTTATGTCGTGAGAAGGGTCACTTCGCTTCTTCTTGCACGAGAGGTAATTTATCCAACCCAATCATTATTGATGATATCTATTCTCTTGGGAAGTATAAGGTTGGCAATGTGTTTGCCAAGTTTGTTGGTACTCAAAGTGGTGTCAAGAAAAGTACCATTTGGGTTGCCAAGCCTATTGTGACTAACCTCTTAGGACCCAACGTGGTTGGGGACCGACAAGCTCAAACTTGATCAATAGGTGAATGTGGAGGACATTAGAGACTTGGATACATAATGAAAAATTAAGGGGTCTTCATCATTCATATTATCTCAAGCCAAGTCATTTGGATTATCGAGTTTCTATCTTATATCCAATGTGCCTCCTTACGGTAACTTGTACTTAAACTATTTACATTGTTAATTGCTTGCCCCTTTGCATGTTATGGTTTTGTACCTTCATGTGTTTGTATATGTTGTGCTTCCAACTTTCTTATCTTGAGTAATCGGGTATGTGTATGTCGGTTTGCATATCATGTACATGTGAGTCTTGTATTGAGCCTTTTTGCATCTTGTTTGTATCTTTGTTGGCTCTTGTGAGAGATAAATGGATTATCCCATTCTGGGGGGTGATGTGTTTTGCACACCTCACAATCCTATAAATGTGTATACATGAGGAATACCACTTAGTATTGATATTTCAAGATTATCTAGTTTCTATGTGGTATTCCTTACTCATGAGAAATTCAAATTCTATATGGTCCATTAATTATCTCTTGTTGGTTTTAATTTGCCACTTGTTAATATTGTTGGGTTATCACATTATGGGGGAGTAATATGCTATGTGCATATTACAAGCATAGAAAATGTGTACATTTGAGGTATTGCCACTTAGTGTTGATATTGTAAATTATCTTGTTCCTAGGTGGCATGTTAGCTCTACAAGTGGCATTTGCTTGTGTTTTATGGGTAAAGATGATGTTGGATATATTTGCGATCTACCAATGAGTATTATTTCCAAAATACTTCTTGTCCTTGACAATTGGTATTCCCATCATGTGGTAGGAATTGCTAATCATCTTTACATTGGATTTTGTGTTTCGTTTGTCTTCCTTGCCTCTTGTGGATCTATTTTAACATGTCTAGTGTTTTTATAGATATAGATAAAGTGATGATCCCATCTTGTGCATTTTGTATTTAAATTCAAATTCTATATAATGCACATCTCTTGGGGGAGCTATCCTATTTTCTTTAGAACACTCTCTTTACTCGCCCATCATAAAATCTTTTGATCCCCATCAAGTGTGTGTTGATGGGAGGCAAGTTTTGCTCTTTATGATGCTTTGTCCCATTATGAAAATTTGTCGAGGGTTTGGTTTGTTGGAACCTAGCTCTCTTTTGGAAACTAGATAGCTCGTTTTTGTTTTCCTTCAATTGGTATCTTGTTTCCTTTTATTTGGCATGTGTCAATGGATATATCATTCCTTGAGGTATCTTTTCATTGATATCCTTCAAGTGATAGTTTTTTCTTTTGGTATCTTATTATCACTTGATACCTTGTCTTTTTGTGTATTATCAACTTTGCATTGAGTTGATTCTTGAAAGCCTTGAGCATGCATATTTACTATATACAACTTCTTTTGCTTGCTTTCTTTCTTTGACCCAATATATAGGGGAAACCCCACCTTATTATAAATTGGCTGAAGTGTGCATGAAATTCAAATTCATATCTTTGTGCACATATGTATGTGGAGTTTGTCCTATGTATTGTTGGTTTTCTAACTCTTTGGTCCCAATGAGCTTTGGCACCATTTTGTTTGTCTTTGTTGTTCAAGGAACAATTGGAGATGCATTGGATGCTTGACTCACCTATAAGGAAGGTGTTGAGACCATGTGATTATTGGAGCCAAGTTAGGACGATCAATGAACAACTATCTACTACATCAATCCAATGTTGTCTCGGTAACAAGTATCTACTTCATGCATTCTTTTCTTGGAAAGGCCCAAACCTGTGTTTTCTTTTCCAGGTTGCATCATGGCATGAATCTCTTGATTCGTTCTTGTAGTACTTGTTTCCTTTCTCAAAGCATCCGAACGATGATGTCTTATTACTAGTTGGGATGTCTTTGATGTTCGTATGTTGGAAGTTCATATTGTACAATAAGAAAATATTAGGCCATGTGCTATGCTTCCAAGCAAATATCTTATTGATATATTTATGACTTCCTTTTGGATATCTAGTTTGTTCCTTCTTGTAACCATTTCGTGTGTACATCCTTCTTTGTGGATATATATCATCATGATTTTCTTCTACTTAGAATCTTTTACACATGAGAGAAGTTACATCTGTAATTAATATCCTCTTTTCTTTTACGTCCACCGTTGCATCTCCTTTTTCAGTTTTTGGTGGCTTCATGAAAGGATTTGTCTTGAGTGCGTATCTTATTTTCCTACATCTTGATGCACTCTTTGGCCGTGAAGATTATTTTTCCTCATGCTTGTCTTGATGAGGGTTTTTCCATTTCTATTGGTATCCCTCTTCTTGACAAGGTTCTTATTTCCTATCTTCACCATGGGTTGTCACAAGCGTTGGTTCTTATTTTGTTTATTAGTAAGCTTGTGAACCCATTTTCTAGTATGTGTGTGTGGGAATGATATGTCTTGCACTTTGTGTCTCATTTTATCAAGACTATGTTGATGAGTAATGCTCATCCTTATCTTAGTCTTCTCAAGTTCTTTGCCATGACTCACACACATTATTTTGGTTGAGCCTATTCTTAAGTTGCTTCTTTTACATGTTGCTCAACCATTTGTTTTGTGAAAGTGATATGCTTATTGTCTCATCTATCTTCTTGCACTCGTTGTGTGTTTTTATTAATTTTGGGGGAGCAACGATCCTATTTTGTGCACTTGTATCAAATACAAAAGTCTCGTATTAGTGCACAAATCATGGGGAGCTTCTCTAGTTTCGATAAAACACTATGTTGCCTTTATCATAATATATTTTATTCCTGTGGTTCGAAGGACCATATGATTGTTTGTTCCATCTGGTATCTTTTGATTGCTTGCCTCTATTTTATTGTATGTCTTTGTGGCATACGATCCTTTTATTTGCAATCTTTGGGTCCTCAATATAGTTTGTTTTCCTCCAACTACTTATCATTGTATTTGTGTATTTCTTTGCACTCATTTCTGAGAAGTACACACTTTTTGGAGGACCACCTACTATATTGGCTTTCTAAACTTTTCGTCCATTTTGGCAATCGATGCAAATCGGGGAGAAGTTTAGAGAGTTTACTTTGTATATGTTTAGAGGGTTTTGCGTTTATTGCGTAAGCATTTACATCTTGCACGCATGCATTATTGCTTTGTATGTGTGCGCTTGGTTATGCTTATTTCCTTATATAAACTCTCTTGAAGTGGTTGTCATGAATTACCAAAATGGGGGAGATTGTTAGAGCATTTATCTCCATATGTGGTTTTGGTAATTGATGACAATTCCTATGGACTAATGGTTGCCTTAAGTTATATTTATAGGATTTGTCCATAGGCACTTCTTGAAGTCCATCTGTTGGGTTCAAGGAGTTTATATGATGACCAAGATGGTATTCAAGGTATTATCCAAAGAATGGTCATAGAGACACAAGGTTGATCAAGATCTCAGACAAAGAGTAAATCAAGATGATCAACACACAAAGCGTACAAGATGTACCGAGAGGGATCAAGTGATCCCATGGTATGGTAAGCATTATCCATTACGTGTTTGTGTACTAACCCATGGTCTTTGTGAGAGTTCTATGTGGGGGTTAGGTGTGCTTCCATGGGCTTGCGTCAAACGGAAGATCTCATACAACCCATGAAGGATGACTTCAAGTGGTGATCGTCATCAAGATTTCGGTGTGCAAGTTCAAGTGGATCAGCACGAATATATCATGCTTGATGCTTGCCGTCCATTATGGTGGCAATGGACTTGTGAAGATATGCTGAAGAGCGGCTCACCCATAGTGTGTATGAGGGAGCAATCAACTAGTCTTCATCAAGCCAACGCAATCAAGAAAGGTGGTCCATCTTGAGGAAGCCAAGATCATCATCATCTAGCTCAAGAGGACGAGGTGCAAGGTATAGGTTTGCCCTTGATAGGTTTTCTGTTTTAGGATAGATTGTCGTACTGTCAAGGGGGGATCTCAAGTGAGTAGCTTGATCGTATCGTTCGTTGAGAGCTCAAACCATTTGCATCCTTGCATCATACTTATTTGTTCTTGTTTGGTGTTTCTCTTTGTGAGTTTTAGAGCTTATATTCATCTTCATGACAAGCTCGAGTTCATCGAAAACGGAGTCCATATGCATCTTCTATGATGTTTTCGATGTTGGGAGTTTTTACCGGTCTTACTCGAAGAAGGGTTCTCACCATTTTCTTATGGGACTTTTCTCACTTGCTTCTTATTGATATTTCTGTCAATATTGTGTTATCCCATGTCGTTAGCTTTCCAACAAACTTGGTTTCATTGAATTCGAAGTCTGTATGCAAAAGTTATAGCAGTTTCAGTATACAGCGGTAGTACCGCTCCTGGTGCGAGCGGTAGTACCGCTCCTGTAGCGGTAGTACCGCCCCCGGAGAGGTAGTACCGCCCCCGGAGCGGTAGTAATTTTTTACTACTGCTCCCTAGCGGTAGTACCGCTCCGTCGGACTGTTTTTTGCATACTTTTTGGCCTCAGCATGGTTGGTGAACCTACCGATCGGTAGTACCGCTCTGTGCGGGTTGTGAGGCTTAATGGTTGGATTTTTCCCCACCTACAAAAGGGGGTCTTCTTCCCCATTGAACCTTATCTCTTTGTCTCGTGTTCTTCCCCCATTGTTGACCTTCTTCGAGCTTGCTAACTCTCAATCCCTCCAATGATTCTTGCTAGTTCTTGAGGGAAAAGAGAGAGGAGATCTAGATCCACATTTCCACCAATCACTTTCTCCTCTAAGTGAGGGGAACCCATTGGGTCTAGATCTTGGAGTTCTTCGTGTTCTTCTTCATTCTTCCTCTCATTTTCCTCGCTAGCATTAGTTGCTTTGGTGGGATTTGGGAGAAAAGGATTTGGGCACTCCGTGTGCCCTTGCCATTGCATTTCGTGCATCGGTTTGAGTTCTCCACGGTGATACGTGGAAGTGAGAAGTTGAGAAGCTTATTACCTTTGGGTACTTGGTACCCCTAGAAGCTTGGTGGTGCCTCGGAGCTCAATCATTGTGGTGTAAAGCTCCGAGCAAGCGTCGTGGTCTCCAATTAAGTTGTGGAGATTTCCTCGAGCATTTGTGGTCACCTCGAAGCCATATGCCATTGTGATGAAGCTTTGTGGTGTTGTTGGGAGCCTCCAATTAAGTTGTGGAGATTTCCCCAACCTTGTTTGTACGGGTTCGGTGACCGCCCTCAAGGGTCCCTTAGTGGAATCACAGCATCTTGCATTGTGCGAGGGCGTGAGGAGATTACGGTGGCCTTAGTGGCATCTTGGGGAGCATTGTGCCTCCACACCGCTCCAACGGAGATTAGCATCCGCAAGGGTGTGAACTTCGTGATACATCATCGTCTCCGCGTGCCTCGGTTATCTCCTACCCGAACCCTTTACTCATGCACTTTACTTTGTGATAGCCATATTGTTTCTTGTCATATATCTTGTTATCACTTAGTTGTTTATCTTGCTTAGCATAAGTTATTGGTTCACATAGTTGAGCCTAGTTGTTTTAGGTTTTGTGCTTGACAAATTAAACGTTAGTTTTATTCCGCATTTGTTCAAGCCTAAACCGTAATAATTTTAAAGCTCCTATTCACCCCCCCCCCCTCTAGGCCACATCCACGTCCTTTCACTGCAGAACTATATGGCTGTTGGATTCATTAAAATCACATGGTGATGTGAACTAGATTATTGACTCTAGTGCAAGTGGAAGACTGTTGGAAATATGCCCTAGAGGAAATAATAAATTAGTTATTATTATATTTCCTTATTCATAATAATCTTTATTATCCATGCTAGAATTGTATTGATTGGAACCTCAAATATATGTGTGGATACATAGACAACACACTGTCCCTAGTGAGCCTCTAGCTGACTAGCTCGTTGATCAAAGATGGTCAAGGTTTCGTGGCCATAGGCAAGTGTTGTCACTTGATAACGGGATCACTTCATTAGGAGAATCATGTGATGGACAAGACCCAAATTATAAACGTAGCATGTGATCGTGTTATTTTGTTGCTATTTTTTCTGCGTGTCAAGTATTCATTCCTATGACCATGAGATCATGTAACTTACTAGCATCGGAGGAATACCTTGTGTGTATCAAACGTCGCACCGTAACTGGGTGACTATAAAGGTGCTCTACAGGTATCTCCAAAGGTGTCTGTTGAGTTAGCATGGATCAAGACTGGGATTTGTCACTCCGTGTGACGGAGAGGTATCTCGGGGCCCACTCTGTAATACAACATCACACACAAGCCTTGCAAGCAATGTGACTAAGTGTAAGTCACGGGATCTTGTATTACGGAACGAGTAAAGAGACTTGCCCGTAACGAGATTGAAATAGGTATAGGGATACCGACGATCAAATCTCGGGCAAGTAACATACCGAAGGACAAAGGGAATGTTATCCTTGGCACAGAGGTTCAACCGATAAGATCTTCATAGAATATGTAGGATCCAATATGGGCATCCAGGTCCCGCTATTAGATATTGACCGAGAAGTATCTCGGGTCATGTCTGCATATTTCTCGAACCCGCAGGGTCTGCACACTTAAGTTTCGATGATGTTTAAGTATTGTTGAATTATATGTGTTTGTGACCGAAGGTTGTTTGGACTCTTGGATGAGATCACGGACGTCACGAGGGTTTCCGGAATGGTCCGGAAACAAAGATTGATACATAGGAAGTTGGTGTTTGGACTCCGGAAAGTTTTCGGGCATTCCCGGCAGTGTACCGGGAGTGACAAATGGGATCCGGGGGCCCACTGGGTGGGCCCACCACGCCCCAAGGGTTCCACGTGGGTTTATTGGATGTACAATAAGGTATAATGGGCTGACAAAGTCATCCAAGGAAAGCCCATGAGGAAAAAGTGGAAATCCAAAAGAGGTGGGAAAATAAGGATGGAGTCCTAATCCAAGTGGGATTGGAGAAGGACTCCTCCCTTCCCCAAGTCGGCCGACCCAAGGAGGCCTCCTTGGCCAGCGCCCTAGGGCTTTTCCCCATCCCTTGGCTCCTCCTATATATACTAGAGGTTTAGGGTTGTTTGAGACACAACTTTGCCACGTGCAACTCAAACTTACACCTCGTAATTCTTCCTCTAGATTAGATTTTTGCGGAGCCCTGCAGGAATAGTTCATCACCAACACCGGCATGTCGTCACACTGCCGGAGAACTCATCTACTTATCCGTCTCTCTTGCTGGATCTAGAAGGCCGAGATCATCATCGAGTTGTACGTGTGCTGAACATGGATGTGCCGTCTGTTCGGCACTAGATCGGGACGGATCGTGGGACGGATCGCGAGACGGTTCGTGGGACGGATCGAGGGACGGTTCGTGGGACGGCTCGAGGGACGTGAAGACGTTCCACTACATCAACTGTGTTTCTTAACGCTTCCCGATGTGCGATCTACAAGTGTACGTAGATTTAATCTCCACTCGTAGATGGACATCACCATGATAGGTCTTCGTGTGCGTAAGAATTTTTTTGTTTCCCATGCAACGTTCCCCAACAATAATATGGTGATATAACAAGGAACCCATGTTTTCACATTGAACAAATTGCACCTAGAACAAGGAACGCTATAAGAAGGCCGAGCAAGCGGTAACATAGCCAAACAAGGGTTTGTTGGGATGTCGAGGGGTTAGAGGCTTTCATGGCAATGTTGGGAGGCTGAACACAACAGGTGGTAGGAAACGAGACATAGAGTAAGAAATGAGACAACTAGCATGGCAATGATAGTGGTGGTATCTAGGAAAATGATCATCTTGCCTATAATCCCGCTAGGAAGAAGAATGAATCTGTGAAGGAGCCGAACCAACGCGGTCAAACGAATCCTGACACTCCGACACGCTTGCGGAACTCTATCGAGAAGAAGCAATTCGGAAACAATAATCAACACACAATAAACACCACAACTGTTGGGGAACGTTGCATGGGAAACAAGAAATTTCCTACGCACACGAAGACCTATCATGGTGATGTTCATCTACGAGAGGGAGATCGGATCGACATACCCTTGTAGATCGCTAAGCGGGAAACGTTAAGAAACACGGTTGATGTAGTGGAACAGCTTCGTGATTCAAATCATCGTCGTCCCATGATCCGTCCCAATCTAGCACCGAACGGACGGCACCTCCGCGTTCAGCACACATACAGCTCGATGGCGATCTCCGCCTTCTTGATCCAGCAAGAGAGACGGGGAAGTAGATGAGTTCTCCGACAGCATGACGGCACGCCAGTGATGGTGATGATCTATTCCTGCAGGGCTCCGGCCGAGCTTCGCAGAAATCCAATCTAGAGGAAGAACTACGAAGTAGAGGTTTAGGGTTGCACGTGGCAAAGTTGTCTCAAAAACCCTAAAACCTCTAGTATATATAGGAGGAGGGGAGGGGCTAGCCTTGAGGCTCAAGGTAGCCCCAAGGGTGTCGGCCGAAGGGAGGAGGAGGGACTCCTACACCAATTCGGTTTGGAAGGTGGAGTCCCTTCCTTCCTTCCCAACTCCTTCTTTTTTTCTCCTTTGATTTTTTCCCTTGGCCGAAATAGTCATATTGGGCTGGTCTCACCAGCCCACCAAGGGCTGGTACGCCACCCATGGGCCTATTAGGTTCTCTCCCGGGTGGGTGGCCCCTCCCGGTAAAAACCCGAAACCCATTCGTCACTCCCGGTACAGTGTCGGTAATGCCCAAATCTTTCCGGAAGCCAGATGAAACAATCGTATATATCAATCTCCGTTTCCGGACCATTCCGGAAAACCCCGTGATGTGTCTGGTCTCATCCGGGACTCCGAACAAAACTTCGGTCACCAGCACCTATAGCTCAACTATGCCGAAACGTCACCGAACCTTAAGTGTGCAGACCATGCGGGTTCGAGAACTATGCAGACATGACTGAGACACTCCCCGGTCAATATCCAATAGCGGGACCTGGATGTCCATATTAGATCATACATATTCTACGAAGATCTTATCGGTTGAACCTCTGTGCCAAGGATTCATATAATCTCGTATACCATTCACTTTCTCCTTCGGTATGTTACTTACTCGAGATTTGATCATCGGTATCCCTATACCTATTTCAATATCGTTACCGACAAGTCTCTTTACTCGTTCCATAATACAAGATCTCGTGACTAACACTTTAGTCACATTGCTTTAAAGGCTTATATGTGATGTTGTATTACCGAGTGGGCCCTGAGATACCTCTCTGTCACACGGAGTGACAAATCCCAGTCTTGATCCATGCTAACTCAACGGACACCTTCGGAGATACCTGTAGAGCACCTTTATAGTCACCCAGTAACCTTGCAACGTTTGATACACACAAGGTATTCCTCCGGTGTCAGTGAGTTACATGATCTCATGGTCATAGGAATGAATACTTGACACGTAGAAAACAATAGCAACAAAATGACACGATCACATGCTACGTTTATAGTTTGGGTATTGTCCATCACATCATTCTCCCAATGATGTGATCCAGTCATCAAGTGACAACACTTGTATATGGTCAGAAAACCTTAACCATCTTTGATCAACTGGCTAGTCAACTAGAGGCTTACTAGGGACATAGTTTTGTCTATATATCCACACATGCATTTATGTTTTTATTCAATACAATTGTAGCATGGATAATAAACGATTATCTTGAAATAGGAAATATAATAATAACTATTTTATCGTTGGCTCTATGGCATATTTCCAACAGTTTCCCACTTGCACTAGAGTCAATAATCTAGTCTCACATCGCTATGCGATTTACATTGTAATGAATCTAACACCCATACAGTTCTGGTGTTGATCATGCTTCGCTCGTGGAAAAGGTTTAGTCAGCGGATCTGCAATATTCAGATCCGTGTGCACTTTGCAAATATTTACGTCCTCTCCTTCGACATAGTCGCGGATCAGGTTGAAGCATTGGTTGATGTGTCTGCTCTTCTTGTGAAACCTTGGTTCCTTGGCTAGAGCAATGGCACCAGTGTTGTCACAGAACATAGTTATTGGATTCAGTGCGCTCGGCACAACTCCAAGATCCGTCATGAACTGCTTCATCCAGACACCCTCCTTAGCCACCTTCGAGGCAGCCATGTACTCTCCTTCACATGTAGAATCTGCTACGACGATTTGCTTGGAAGTGCACCAGCTTACCGCACCCCCATTAAGAATAAATACGTATCCGGTTTGAGACTTAGATTCATCCGGATCAGTGTCAAAGCTTGCATCGACGTAACCCTTTACAACGAGCTCTTCGTCGCCTCCATAAACGAGAAACATTTCCTTAGTCATTTTCAGGTACTTCAGAATATTCTTGACCGCCGCCCAGTGTTCCACTCCTGGATCACTTTGAAACCTGCCTGCCATACTTATGGCCAGGAAAACGTCCAGTCTTGTGCACATCATTGCATACATGATAGACCCTACGGCTGAAGCATAGGGGAGAGTACTCATCTTTTCTCTATCTTCTGTGGTTACTGGACATTGAGTCTTACTCAACTTTATACCTTGTAACACAGGCAAGAACCCTTTCTTGGATTGTTCCATTTTGAATTTCTTCAAAACTTTCTCAAGGTATGTGCTTTGTGAAAGTCCTATCAGGCGTCTCGATATATCTCTATAGATCTTAATACCTAATATGTAAGCAGCTTCTCCTAGATCTTTCATTGAATTTTTTTTGTTCAAGTAATCCTTTACGCTCTCCAAAAACTCCACATTGTTTCCAATCAGCAATATGTCATCCAAATATAATATTAGAAACGCTTAAGAGCTCCCACTCGCTTTCTTGTATATACAAGATTCTCCAACAACTTGTATAAACCCAAACGCCTTGATCACCTCATCAAAGTGCTCATTCCAACTCGGAGATGCTTGCACCAGTCCATAAATGGATCGCTGGAGCTTGCAAACTTTGTTAGCATTCTTTGGATCGAAAAAATCTCCGGGTTAGATCGTATACAACTCTTCTTTAAGAAACCCATTAAGGAACGCCGTTTTGACATCCATCTGCCAGATTTCATAATCGAAAAATGCAGCTATTGCTAACATGATTCGGACGGATTTAAGCATCACTACCGGTGAGAATGTCTCATCATAGTCAACTCCTGGAACTTGTGAAAAAACCTTTGCTACAAGTCGAGCTTTATAAACGGTCACATTACCATCCGCGTCCATCTTCTTCTGAAAGATCCATTTGTTCTGAATAGCCTTGCGACCTTCAGGTAATACTTCCAAAGTCCATACTTTGTTTTCATACATATATCCTATCTCGGATTTCATGGCCTCTAACCATTTGTTGGAATCTAGGCCCTCCATTGCTTATTCATAATTCGCAGGCTCCTTGTTCTCTAACAACATGATAGATAAGACAGGATTCCCGTACCACTCAGGAGCAGTACGTGATCTTGTCGACCTGTGACGTATGATAGTAACTTGATCCGAAGCTTCATGATCATCATCATTAGCTTCCTCAACTGGTGTTGCCTCAACAGAGATTTCCCTGTGCCCTGCGCCACCATCCTGTTGGAGCATAGGTTCCGCAACCTCATCAAGTTCTATCGTCCTCCCACTCGATTCTTTCGAGAGAAACTCTTTCTCAAGAAAAGCTCCGTTCTTAGCAACAAACACTTTGCCCTCGGATCTGAGATAGAAGGTGTAACACCCCAAATTTTTGCTAAGATTTTCCCTTAATAAATTTGGCCTGAATATTGTTAAATTTTTATTGCTGGGTTTTCTGTCAACTTCAAAACCTCCCTTATTATGGATTTTGTGAATAACTCCTCTATGAGCTAAAGATTTTTGAGAACTTTTATATGACTTAAGGGTTAACTCAAATATTTCCTCTCTACTGATTATTTCAGAAAAGACTATTTCATTAAATATTATCTCCCAACTCAATTATTCAAAACTAGTTTCTGGTCCACTTGTAGATTTGCACTACTACCCCTTAAATTAAATCTACAAAAATTATACCAAAAATGTGTAGTAGCCAAGGGATTGATACAAATGTGTTTTATGCAAAAAAACCAGCTGAGCATTTTGGTAAAATATTGCTTTTTGCCATCTTTTCTGTTCTGGTCCAAATAGGTGCTTTACACTACAACCTATTCATTAATGTCTCTAATAATTCTGTAAAAAATTGTGGAGGTCAAGAGGTTTATAGGTATGAGTTTTCCGCAAAAAATATATGTTGGTCTTTTGAAATATTTGAGCGCCACTTCTTGTTTTATGTTCTGGACTAGATTGACCTTTTGAACTACAACCCCACTTTTTCCTTCCCCAATGCTCTTGAAATTATTTGTGCTTGTAGTCCATCCTGAAAAACCCTTAAGTATAAATTTTCAACCCCATTGGAATTGTTTTGACCCCTGTTGCATCATCTTCTTGTTTCTGTCCAGGAATGAACTTTTGCTAGAATTGCATTGTGAAGTTGTTGAGTTGCTAAATCAAACCTTGCCATCTTTGTACCCATCGAGTGAGGCTTATATCTGGGAATTTTCATGGCTAGCAAGTGCCCCTAGATGCCATTAGCATTCTGTCAAACACCTGCTGTCCGTGACCAGAAATGGCATGGTATTTTGTTTGAATGGTGGAGTTGAGCCCCACACTGAACCAATATGTCTAGAAGACCCATAGTAATGCCACTAGTCGATCTGGAGCGTTTCACCACCAGCCCAAGCCCCTAGCTAGCCGTAGCATTTCGTTGAGCACCTGGCAGGTGTCCCTGAGCGTGCTCTAGAGCGCTCCTTTCTCAGCCTGTGCACCGAGCCGCCGCGTCGCAGCCCATGCCGCCCCCTCATCGTCCGAAGCAACCTCAGCACGTGGGCACACTCAGACGAGCTCCTCGTGCGCCCTGCCACCTAGTTGACTCCTCCTGCGCCTCTACCTCGCCGTAGCCACACCGCCCGTCGATAGCCACAGCTCGCCCCCAGCGCGCACCTGCACAGGGGACCACTCCTGCGACGAGCCAGAGCCTCCCCTTGACCCGTCGCTGCATCAGCTCCGTTCATGTGCCCTCGCGAGAGCCTTTTCCCGGCGAGCTTATCCTCTCCGTCGCGGGAACTGACAGCCTCGGCCATGAATAGGAGCCCCGAGGTCATGCGTCGACTCAAGCCACTCCCCCGAAGCCTCAGCCAGCGTCCCAAGCCCCAATTTGTGCCCAGTCGCCTTTCGTCCCTGACTTCGGTGAACTCCACCACCGCAGCCCAGCAGCACGATTTGGTCGGTTCAAAGCCACTTCGCCCCTCCTGAGCTCCCCATTGCCAGCCCCTCGACCTCTTGAACCTTTCCCTTAGCTTAGCCCCGCCCTAGAGCCCTCCTAGCCAAACCCCTCATCGGAGCCGAAGCTCCATCCGTCGTGGAGGACAAGCTGCTCGCTCTCAACCACCCCCGCAGCTCCAAAGCACCGGAATGGACACACCGTGCTCCCCTGAGCACGCCGGTGCCCTCAGCTTTGTGAATGGAGGTGCCTAGCACCGGTGATCCACACCGGAGTCCCCTTATCCCTTCGGCTGGTGGAAGGAGACGACAGGTAAAACCTGCGAGCGGGTCCCACTCGTGAGCGTCCCGCCCCTCAACCTGAGCCCGCGCAAGTGGAGGCGCATTTCGCCAAGTACGTTTTCCCTCCTGCGCTAGCGTCTTTTGATCCGAAGTGTTTTTCTTTTCTTTTTGATTTTTAAAACAGATTTTTACCAGAACTTTGACTGACTATAACTTTTTATAGAAAACTCCAAATGAGTTGATTCTTTTTCTCACCTCTTTCAAATTCTGCCTAGTTTATTTTAGCATTTATTTGAAAATTTCTAAGACAATTTTTGTACTGTCTTTAAAGAATGTGTTAATTAGCATATATTTTCTAATAGGATTTGAAGAGAGGAGTTGAAACTTGCAAAAGTTTTGTGGTGAACCCGACCTCTCTACACCTGGAAGGCAAGCATCCTGAACCTATTTTAACTTGGTTGCATAAGCTTGCTTAGTGAAAGTATTATAGGGTTATGTTTTATTTGTGGTGATATTTCATGTGGCGAAACATGCATATGGTTTCATGATTTTGAAAGTAAAGGTTTCTATGATTGTGGTGCATGGATAGTGGTCACTCTTTCTTACCCTATGTGCCTACCGGACGGGATTCTGTGAGAGTCGGTGTCTTATGGATATACGACCGTGGGATTGACACCTCGTGGACGAGAGTGGTCAACAAGGCATGTTAGGTAGGTAGTGACCCTGTTTGCACATGGTTTGTGTTGATCATACAGGTAATACTTGAACCTCCTAAGTCGACCATAGATCGAGTCTTGGCACATACTTGAACCTCCTAAATCAAAAATAAAAGAAAAATGCTTCAGATCAAAATTCGCTAGCGCAGGAGGGAAAACGTTGTTGGCGAAATGCGCCTCCACTTGCGCGGGCTCAGGCTGAGGGGCAGGACACTGATGAGTGGGACCCGCTCGCAGGTTTGACCTGTCGTATCCTTCCTCCAAACGAAGGGAGAAGGGGACTCTGGCATAGCTCCGACGCTGGGCACCTCCATTCGCGAAGCTGAGGGCACCGACATGCTCAGAGGAGCACGACGCCTCCATTCCGGTGCTTTGGAGCTGCGGGGGTGGTCGAGAGGGAGCGGCTCATCCTCCATGGCGAAGGGAGCTTCGGCTCTGACGAGGGAGTTGGCTAGGAGGGCTCTAGGGCGGGGCTAAGCTAAGGGAAAGCTTCAAGAGGTCGAGGGGATGGCAATGTGGAGCTCAGGTGGGGCCAAGAGGCTTTCAACCTACCGAATCCTGTTGCAGGGCTGCGGTGGTGGAGTTCACCGGAGTCGGGGATGAAAGGCGCATCGGCTCAAATTGGGGCTTGGGACGCTGGCTGAGGCTTCGGGGGAGTGGCTTGAGTCGACGCACGACCTCGGGGCTCCTATTTATGGCCGGGGCTGTCGGTTCCCGTGGTGGAGAGGATAAGCTCGCCGGGAACTGCCTCTGGCGAGGGCACATGAACGAAGCTGATGCAGCGACGGGTCAAGGGGAGGCTCTGGCTCGTTGCTGAAGTGGTCCAAGGTGCAGGTGGCGCGCTGGGGGCATTTGGGCGGTGCTTCGGTGCTGTGGCTATCGATGGGCGGCGTGGCTGCGGTGAGGTAGAGGCGTAGGAGGAGTCAGCGGGGTGGCATGGCGCACGAGGAGCTCATGCGAGTGTGCCCACGTGCTGAGGTTGCTTCGGGCGATGAGGGGGCGTCAGGGGCTGCGACGCGGCGGCTCGGTGCACAGGCTGCAAAAGGTGCGCTCTAAAGCACGCTCAGGCACACCTGCCAGGTGCTCAACGAAATGCTACGGCTAGCTAGGGGCTTGGGCTGGTGGTGAAACGCTCCAGATCGACTAGTGGCATTACTATGGGTCTTCTAGACATATTGGTTTAGTCTGGGGCTCAACTCCACCATTCAAACAAAATACCATGCCATTTCTGGTCACGGACACGAGGTGTTTGACAGAATGCCAATGGCATCTAGGGGCACTTGCTAGCTATGAAAATTCCCAGATATAAGCCTCACTGGATGGGTACAAAGATGGCAAGGTTTGATTTAGCAACTCAACAACTTCACAATGCAATTCTAGCAAAAGTTCATTCCCTGACAAAAACAAGAAGATGATGCAACATGGGTCAAAACAATTCCAATGGGGTTGAAAATTTATACTTAAGGGTTTTGTAGGATGGACTACAAGCACAAATTTTTTAAAGAGCATTGGGGAAGGAAAAAGTGGGGTTGTAGTTCAAAAGGTCAATCTGGTCTAGAACATAAAACAAGAAGTGGTGCTCAAATATTTCAAAAGACCAACACATATTTTTGCAGAAAACTCATTCCTATAAACCTCTTCCCTCCAATTTTTTTGCAGCATTATTAGAGACTTTAATGAAGAGGTTGTAGTGTAAAGCTCCTATTTGGACCAGAATAGAAAAGATGGAAAAAGCAATATTTTACCAAAATACTCAGCTCGGTTTTTGCATAAAACTCATTTGTATCAATCCCTTGGCTACCACAAATTTTTGGTAGAATTATTGGAGATATAATTTAAGGGGTTGTAGTGCAAATCTACAATTGGACCAGAAAGCATGATTAATTAATTTGCTTAATCCTGTCAAAACACTTGGCTATATTGTTATGAAAAGTTGATCCAGAAACATAGTAGGTAATTGTCAAGCTTATGGTGGAATTTTTAGAAGAGATTAATAGGTAGTTGCAGTTCAAACTGGACCCTTAAGAAAATAAAAACCAGTTTTGAATAATTGAGTTGGGAGATAATATTTAATGAAAAAGTCTTTTATGAAATAATCAGTAGAGAGAAAGTATTTGAGTTAACCCTTAAGTCACATAAAGGTTCTCAAAAATCTTTAGTTGATAGAGGAGTTATTCACAAAACCCAGAATAAGAGAGGTTTTGAAGTTGACAGAAAACCCAGAAATAAAAATTTAACAATATTCAGGCCAAATTTATTAAGTAAAAATCTTGGCAAAAATTTGGGGAGTTACAAACTCTACCCCCCTTGTCAAAAATCTTGGCAAAAATCTTGTCCTCGAGATTTGTTAGAGACAAACCTCAAGTGGTATTTAAACAAAAGCAAGGGAGTCACCGTAAAAACAATAATCGGTGCAGCTACATTGCGGTACTGGTGATACAGGCAAAAGCTACGGTTTGGCAAAATGAGGTGTTGGCACAAATGGCTATGACAAAATTCTTTCGAAAAAGGAAAATACTCAAATTCTGAATTTGCTTGCCGTACCCGAGTGCATAGTGTTCTCTCTCGCTGACATGTGGGTCCAGGACCCACGGCCAGTCTCTTCTTCCTCCATCTCTCTTCTTTCCTCTCTCTCCCGCGCTTTACGTTGCTTTCTCCATGCATGGTGTCTAGCTCATAGGCGTCTAGGGCCGTACCGTGCTAGTGCGCGGCGTACTAGCTGCCGGCACAGCGAGCACTCGTGTCGCGGGCCAGTGCTTTGTCAGCACTGCTCGCGGATTCATTTCTGAACACCAGTGATCGAGTGACGAGCGGCGCTGGTGGCTGCGTCCATCGCGCACCGACCTCGGGCTATAAAACGGCCGCGTCGCTCTCTCCTCTACCTTATTCTCGGTCTCACTCTTCCTGTCTCCTCTCCGTTCCGCTTGCAGGAGCTCAAAACGAGGCTCCAATGGCAGAGGAGTACCCGGGGTGGCTGATCATCCTGCTGGTCGGAGGGGTGGCGGCGCTGATCGGTTTCTCGGTGCTGCTGTGCGCGATGATCCAAGATGATCGTCGTGACACTGTTGCTCGAGTGGTGGCTCTTCGCAAGAGCGAGGAACACAAAGACTAGGCGCGAGCAAATATGCGGGGGTAGCTCCCAGTGTTGGTAGCACTCTCGCGAAAATAAATTATTCACAGTGCATTCCTCTCGGAGGAACTGTGGAGTTAGCGAGGTAGCTAGCTAGGGTCATGTGTGTGTGTGGTTCTGCTTTTAGTGCATTGGAAGAGTGTGTGTGGTTGTGAGCTATCTGACATGCGAATAAAATCTCCGTTGAGTGATCTATTTACTGCCTAAAAAAATCGATCATGCAAATGTCATTGCAAGAAAACATTTGAAGGACAATTTTTTTTGCTGTGATCACACAAATTAAAATACATGCATGCAATAATACAAGGCACAATCAGCACATTACACAAATATGACTATACTGGTAGATACAGAAAGGTATTTACAGCGCACGCAAAAGAAAAATCTAATGGTCATGGGGAAATATTCCTGGCAGGGGAAGATCCACTTCGTCTTCAGGGGCGAGGGGTTGGAGGACTCGCACAATGCGTCCTGCTGGGCCTATCCACAGGGGTTCGCCAATGGCGATTTGAGGGTTCTCGATGGCGAGGTTCTAGAAAAACTCCATCACGTGCTGTGTCAAATGCTCTTGAGCAACGACAAATTGCATCAGCCTGACCAACACGGGGTCTCTCTCTGCGCGGGTCCCCAGAAAAGATGTTGCTCCTCCGGGTTCTGCACGGCTCGGAAAATAACAACACCCCTTTCACTGTCATATGGTACTGCATATCGAAGACGAGTAACCGCTTTGTAGGCAACAACTTCTATGGCCATTTCCAGGGTAGGCATGGATTTCCCGCTGAAGCAGATTTTCGTGGGGTCTTGGTTAGGGTCTACTGGGAGAATGTGCACAACTGCCCAATATTTGGAGGTAGTGGTAGTGACCCTCGATTTCAACAGTTCGTACCTGGGTGCGAAGGAAGAACCCATGGTACTGGGGGTAAAATCCCACAATACTTTAACAAAACTGCCCGGAGTTGCATCCGGGGTTCTGAGGTAACTCCCTTGGGGTAGCATGGAAGAAGGCTGTGAAGGCAGTGTACAAGGTGAGTGTTGCTGGGAAGATCACGGGTGATCCTTATGTAGGCGGGGTTGGGACACAAACTGTAGGTTGGGTGGGTCTCGGTGGTTGTCTTCGTTCTAGTGGGGTTTGGTCAATACCACAATTAAAAGTTCACGAAATGTGACACCTTACCGTGATAGACTACCGTGTCACGTCCAACTATAGCTATGCGGCCTAAAAGCATATACAGGTGATTACCTACAGTTCTTAAAAATAATGAAACAAAACAGTTGCCCATACTAGCTCACATGTTACATGCAAGCGAACTCCACGTCAGGGTCAAGGTTTAGTCTACTTCGTTTACATTTAGTTGAGCAGGTCTTGTAGACGTTGAGTTTGCTGGAACTACGACGTCACGGTTTCTCGGGGAAGGGGGTGGAGCTACAAGGTCGGGGTAGCGGGAGTGTCCATTGCGGGGTGTTGTAGCTATCGTTCTGTTGGAGGAAATCCCCAAAATGCGGTGAAGCTCCTCGGGGGAGATATGCGCGTGACTTGGGTCGGCAGCTGGGATAGACCGCTGGAGCTCAGTCGGTCTCGCAAACAGCACTACAGGTTTTCTCGCTTCGGGCTCCGCTTCCCTCCTCCTCAGACGAGCCAGCTCTACACGAGATGCAACTAGGTCGAGGGTGGCCTGGTCGTACAGTGCCTCTTGTGCCCTCAAGTAGCGCACAAGGTGCAACAAGGCGGGGTCGGTCTCATGGTCTCTGCTGGCGGCCTGGATCGGCCTACCATAACCTTCACGGCTATGGTAGTAGTAGAACGAGCGACAGTTAACTCCTGGCGACAGGTGCCGAAGTTGAACTATTGCCTCTTGAGCTGCCAGCTGGATGGCTTCGGGCTCATAGGAAGTTGACCTTCCGGTGAACCGATGGGGACACTCTCGAGTGACACTCGTGCCGTAGATGTGTACCGTGGCCCATAAGTGATGAATGTCACCACTTGTGCGCTCTTGGTACACAACATACTCCGGAAGCTCTTCCATGGCAAAGGCACGACGGGTTAGGTTGGCCAGAATGGCTACGAAATCTCCTTGGTCCGCAGCAGTGGTTTCATTGTGGACAATGGGGCCTGGCTTCTTGGGGGGCTGTGGTCGTGCTGTGCTGTGCAGAACAATCGCTCCCTTTATAGAAAGGAGAACGAAGTCCTCTCTCGCAAGATTGCAAGAAGGACAATAGGGTCGTGGGTACTGGCGTGTGACTATAGGGCTAGTCTGATAGGTTGGACACCGTCTTGCCTAAAGGTGTTGGCGAACAGTATTCGGCAGACTTGACTGGTGGCTATGGCACTGGTTTGTTGGGTGGTCTTCTAGTTCTTATTGACCCGGCTAAGATAGGATTAGCCAACAGTCATCCTGGCTCTAATACCAAGGTTGTGAGGACCGGATTTTCGGGGTTTTTAATTTCCCTTCAAATGGCCCTTAAGTATACCAGCCCAGGAATACTTGGTTGACTGGTCAAGTGTCGGTCTTCGGAGGTAGTTAACGGAGTTTGAGACTAATCAGGAAA
Source organism: Hordeum vulgare subsp. vulgare (assembly GCF_904849725.1). Taxonomy (NCBI): domain Eukaryota; kingdom Viridiplantae; phylum Streptophyta; class Magnoliopsida; order Poales; family Poaceae; genus Hordeum; species Hordeum vulgare. Next base: position 337,157,611 of record NC_058520.1, on the reverse strand, counting down.
TATGGTGGATGGTTTTAAGCATTATTTTCGATGAACCACCCTTATGATTTTTACTGTGAATATCCCTGGGACGGTTCTACCTCCTGGATATTCTTTTTTCTTTCATATAAGCCCTTTATGTGGTGTCGCTGAGACGCCCGACTATGGCATGTTTGTTATTATTTCATATAAGCCCTTTACATGGTGTCGCTAAGATGCCCGACTATCGCATGTTTGTTATTATTTCATATAAGCCCTTTATGTGGTGTCGCTGAGACGCCCGACTGCGGCATGCATTATTTTTCATCCCATGTTAATATTCTTATTGATTGCTTAATAACTTTAAGTATGATTATTACTCCTACAAATGCTTGAGTGGTAATTTGAGTTGACGCAGTAGTACGATATCATTATGTGTGCATGGATAACACTGCAAGTTATATGTTGCTTCATGATGTTTGCGAGTACATTCAAAGTACTCACTGGCTTGTCCCTGGCTATTGTCTTGGCCAGATTGCAAGCTTGGAGAGGAGAGGCTTGACGACGATCTTGGAGCGTAGGCTTCAAGGACAACAGTTGTGCGAGACAGGAGTTAACCCGGTCAGTTGTTCCTGTGGGAAATGGAGTCCTAGAGGAGTTGGAGATCCCAATAACGCTTCCGCCATCAACCACTAGAAACCCTTTTTTGATGTACTCATTAGACCACATTGGTCATGTACCTCAATGTGTATTTTTCTTGGACATTTGTATCAAGGAAGGGTGTGCCAGCTAACTGTATTCCTGGGGCTGGTATACTTAAGGGCCATTTGAAGGGAAATTAAAATCCCTGAAAATCCGGTCCCCATAGAAGGTGTACCCAATTGTCTCTTTTGGTAACATATGAAGACGCACTTTTCCTCTTTGGGTTCCAGCTTTTCAGGCTGAAGCTTTTTGACATAAGCATCGCATCCCCAAACTTTAAGAAACGACAACTTTGGCCTCTTGCCATGCCATAGCTCATATGGTGTCGTCTCAATGGATTTTGATGGTGCCCTATTTAAAGTGAATGCATCTGGCTCTAATGCATAACCCCAAAACGATAATGGAAAATCGGTAAGAGACATCATAGATCGCACCATATCTAACAAAGTACGATTATGATGTTCGGACACACCATTACGCTGTGGTGTTCCAGGCGGTGTCAACTGTGAAACGATTCCACATTGTCTTAAGTGAGCACCAAACTCGAAACTCAGATATTCGCCCCCTCGATCAGGTCGTAGGAACTTGATCTTCTTGCAATGATGATTTTCAACTTCACTCTAAAATTATTTGAACTTTTCAAATGTTTCAGACTTGTGCTTCATCAAGTAGATATATCCATACCTACTCAAATCATCAGTGAAGGTGAGAAAATAACGATATCCGCCGCACGCCTCCACACTCATTGGTCCGCACACATCAGTATGTATGATTTCCAACAAGTCACTTGCACGCTCCATTGTTCCAGAGAACGGAGTCTTAGTCATCTTGCCCATGAGGCATGGTTTGCACGTGTCAAGTGATTCAAAATCAAGTGACTCCAAAAGCCCATCAGCATGGAGTTTCTTCATGCGCTTTACACCAAAATGACCTAAGCGGCAGTGCCACAAAACACATGGCGCTATCATTGTTAAGGCCCTGTTTGTTTCATAAGTCCTAGGACTTTTTTAAGTCCCAACTTATAAGTCATAAGTCCCTACCTGTTTGTTTACAGGGACATATAAGTCCCGAGTCCCTACCTATTTGTTTCCAGGGACTTATAAGTCCATGTTGCACCTAATAATACACTTGTTCACATAATCGGACGACTGGTCGAAGAGGAGTTGCTGGTACGAGCCCACTCCGGGAAGCCGTCTACGTTGCTGTTGAGATCCAAGAAACCCATTCCCCTTCCAGAGATTTCCGCCGACGGATGAGCCTTGGGTTTCCTGTTGATGCGAGGAAAACTGAGAGGAAAAGGGCATCTGCTCCTCCTCATCGTCAGCCATGGCGGGACAGTACACACGCGGGCGAGGCGGGCAGAGGCGAGTGGCACAAGCGGCCGATGCGGGGCAGAACACACGCGGCCGAGGCGAGGTGGGAAAGGAGACAGGCGGGGCGGCGGCTACTCCAGCGAACACACGCGGTGGGCGAGGTGAGGCAGAGCCGGGGGAAGAAGACATGTGGCCGAGTCGACGTGGGAAAGGAGCGAGCGGGGCGGTGGCTACTCCAGCGATGCGCGGCGGTGGGGCGGCGGCGACTGGAGCCTGGGAGCGACGCGGGTAGGGCGGTGGGGCGGCGGCCAGTTGGAGCGATGCGGGGAACAACGCGGGCGAACCAGCCTGGAGCGACGCGGGGTAGGTACGGCCCGGGATAAGTTCCAATAAGCTCCTCCCTGAGAGTCTTATTTGATAAGTCCCAAATCACCACAATAAGTCCCTTGTGTTTGGTTTAGATGGGACTTATAGGGACTTTTTTAAGTCCCTAAACCAATAAGTCCCTGGAAACAAACACCCTCTAATTCTACATCTTTTGGTCTCAATGTTATGGATATGTGTGTCATCACAATCAAGATTCAATATGAACAAACCCCTCACATTGGGTGCATGAGCATAAAAGATATTACTCATATAAATAGAACAACCATCATTCTCTGACTTAAAAGAGTAACCATCTCGCAATAAACAAGATCCAGATATAATGTTCATGCTTAACGTAGGCACTAAATAACAATTATTTAAGTTCATAACTAATCTCGATGGTAACTGAAGTGAGACCGTGCTGACGGCGATTGCATCAACCTTGGAACCATTTCTCACGCGCATCGTCACTTCATCCTTCGCGAGCCTTCGTTTATTCCGCAGTTCCTGCTTCGAGTTGCAAATGTAAGCAACATAACCGGTATCAAATACCCAGGCACTACTACGAGAGTTGGTTAGGTACACATCAATAACATGAATATCACATATACCTGGTTTGGCGTTGGCCGCCTTTTTATCAGCCAAATACTTGGGGCGGTTAAGCTTCCAGTGACCCATCCCCTTGCAATAATAGCACTCAGTTTCCGGCTTAGGTCCAGCCTTGGGATTCTTCATGAGAGGGGCAACAGTTTTGCCGCTCTTCTTGGAGTTACCCTTCTTGCCTTTGCCGCTTTTCTTGAAACTGGTGGTCTTATTGACCATCAACACTTGATGTTCTTTCCGGATTTCTAACTCCGCGACTTTCAGCATCGCAAATAACTCGTCGGGTGACTTATTCATCCCTTCCATGTTATAGTTCAACACAACACTCATGTAGCTAGGTGGCAGTGATTGAAGAATTCTTTCAGTGATAGCCTCTTGGGGGGGTTCAATCCCCAGCTTAGCTAGACGGTGTGAGTACCCAGACATTTTGAGCACATGTTCATTGACAAACGAATTCTCCTCCATTTTGCAAGCATAGAATTTATCGGAGGTCTCATACCTCTCGATCCGGGCATTCTTCTGAAAGATAAACTTCAACTCCTGCAACATCTCATATGCTCCATGACGTTCAAAGCATCGTTGAAGTCCCGGTTCTAAGCCATACAAGACTGCACATTGAACTACTGAGTAGTCCTCCTTACGCGCTTGCCGAACGTTCAAAGCATCTTGATCAGCCATAGCGGGTGGTTCATCTCCTAGCACTGCATCAAGGACATAATTCTTTTGCCCAGCTTGTAGGATAAGCCTCGGATTACGAGGCCAGTCTACAAAGTTGCTACCATCATCTTTCAGCTTAGCTTTCTCTAGCAACGTATTGAAATTCAGGGTTGCTACTGCGCAAGCCATTGATCTACAACATAAAAATATTGCAAAGTTTACTTAGATTATGTTCAAGACAATTAGAGTTTAGCTAATAATATTACTAATAAACTCCCATTCAAATAGATATCCCTCTAGTTATTTGAGTGTGGCATGATCCAAATTCACTAACTCAAGTCCGATCATCAAGTGAGTTGAGTGTAGTTTCAGTGGTAAACATCTCTATGCTAATCATGTCAACCATATGATCCATGCTCGACCTTTCGGTCTCTTGTGTTCCGAGGCCATGTATGTACATGCTAGGCTCGTCAAGTTTAACCCGAGTGTTCCGCGTGTGCAACTGTTTTGCACCCGTTGTATCTGAACGTTGAGTCTATCACACCCGATCATCATGTGGTGTCTCGAAACAATGAACTGTCGCAATGGTGCACAGTCGGGGAGAACACAATTTTATCTTGAAAATTTAGTGAGGGATCACCTTATAATGCTACCATCGTTCTAAGAATGATAAGGTGCATAAAAGGATTAACATCACATGCAATTCATAAGTGACATGATATGGCCATGATCTTGTGCTTCTTGATCTCCATAACGAAAGCACCGGCATGATCTTCATTGTCACCGGCGCCACACCATGATCTCCATCATCGTGCCGCCATCGAGGTTGTCGTGCCATCTATGCTATCACTACTAAAGCTACAACCTAGCAATATAGTAAACACATCTGCAAGCACAAACTTTAGTTTAAATACAACCCTATGGCTCCTCCCGGTTGCCGTAGCATCGACGTGCAAGTCGATACTTAACTATTACAACATGATCATCTCATACATCTAATATATCACATCATGTCTTTCGCCATGTCACATCACATGCATACCGTGCAAAAACAAGTTAGACGTCCTCTAATTTGTTGTTGCATGTTTTACGTGGCTGCTACGGGTATCTAGTATGATCGCATCTTACTTACACAGACCCACAACGGTGATGTGCAAATTGCTATTTAACCTCTCTCCAAGGACCACCTCGGTCAAATCCGATTCAACTAAAGTTGAAGAAACACACACCCGCTAGTCATCTTTATGCGACAAGTTGCATGTTAGTCGATGAAACCGGTCTCTCGTAAGCGTACAAGTAAGGTTGGCCCGGGCCGCTTCAATCCAACAATACCGCCAAATCAAGAAAAGACTAACGAGGTGAGCAAATCGAACATCAACACCCAAAAACACTTTTGGGTTCTACTTGAGATTACATCTATGCATGAACCTAGCTCATGATGCCACTGTTGTGGAATGTTGCATGGGAAACAAAAAAAAATCCTACGTGCACGAAGACCTATCATGGTGATGTTCATCCACGAGAGGGAGATCGGATCCACATACCCTTGTAGATCGCTAAGCGGGAAGCGTCAAGAAACGCGGTTGATGTAGTGGAACAGCTTCGTGATTCAAATCACCATCGTCCCACGTTCCGTCCCGATCTTGCACCGAACGGACGGCACCTCCGCGTTCAGCACGCATACAGCTCTATGACGATCTCCGCCTTCTTGATCCGGAAAGAGAGATGGAGAAGTAGATGAGTTCTCCGGCAGCGTGACGGCGCGCCGGTGATGGTGATGATCTATTCCTGCAGGGCTCCGCCCGAGCTCCGCAGAAATCCAATCTAGAGGAAGAACTACGAAGTAGAGGTTTAGGGTTGCACGTGGCAAAGTTTTCTCAAAAACCCTAAAACCTCTAGTATATATAGGAGGAGGGGAGGGGCTAGCCTTGAGGCTCAATGGAGCCCCAAGGGCGTCGGCCGAAGGGAGGAGGAGGGACTCCTACTCCAATTCGGTTTAGAAGGTGGAGTCCCTTCCTTCCTTCCCACCTCCTTCTTTTTTTCTCCTTTGATTTTTTTCCCTTGGCCGAAATATTCCTATTGGGCTGGCCCCAATAGCCCACCAAGGGTTGGTGCGCCACCCATGGGCCTATTAGGTTCTCTCCCGGGTGGGTGGCCCCTCCCGGTAAAAACCCGGAAACCATTCATCTCTCCTAGTACACTACCGGTAATGCCCGAAATCTTTCCGGAATCCAAATGAAACAATCCTATATATCAATCTTCGTTTCAAGACCATTCCGGAAACCATCGAGATGTACGTGATCTCATATGGGACTCTGAACAAAACTTCGGTCGCCAACACCTATAACTCAACTATACCGAAATGTCACTGAACTATGCAGACATGACCTGAGACACTCCACGGTCAATATCCAATAGCGGGACCTGGATGTCCATATTGGATCCTACATATTCTAAGAAGATCTTATTTGTTGAACCTCTGTGCCAAGGATTGATATAATCCCGTATACCATTCCCTTTGTCCTTCGGTATGTTACTTGCCCGAGATTTGATCGTCGGTATCCCTATACCTATTTCAATCTCATTACTGGCAAGTCTCTTTACTCGTTTCATAATACAAGATCTCGTGACTAACACTTTAGTCACATTGCTTGCAAGGCTTATATGTGATGTTGTGTTACCGAGTGGGCACCGAGATACCTCTCCGTCACACGGAGTGACAAATCCCAGTCTTGATCCATGCTAACTCAACGGACACCTTCGGAGATACCTATAGAGCACCTTTATAGTCACCCAGTAACGTTGCGATGTTTGATACACACAAGTATTCCTCCGGTGTCAGTGAGTTACATGATCTCATGGTCATAGGAATGAATACTTGACACGTAGAAAACAATAGCAACAAAATGACACGATCACATGCTACATTTATAGTTTGGGTCTTGTCCATCACATCATTCTCCCAATGATGTGATCCAGTCATCAAGTGACAACACTTGTGTATGCTAAGAAACATGAACCATCCTTGATCAACTCGTAGTCAACTAGATTCTTACTAGGGACATAGTTTTATCTATATATCCACACATGCATTTATGTTTTCATTCAGTACAACTATAGGATGGATATAAACGATTATCTTGAAACATGAAATATAATAATAACTATTTTATCATTGCCTCTAAGGCATATTTCCAACAACAACATATGCACGACATGATGCACAAACACATATGATGCATCTCCGATTTAATTATGCAAAAGACGGCAAGCACAACATTCAATTATTACACATTAAGTGAAGTTCAATATGCAACGAGTTGCATATTGACGAAACTCCATGTTCGAGTTATTTAGTTCACTCTCACTTAGGTACACATAAATATTAAATTTTGTTTAACATGGCAAGAGGTTAATCATAAATAAACTACACTATCAGGGCATTTTAAATGAGGTCGGAAACAACTTATAGTATTTCCGGTATGACCCCATATGTTAATTTTTAAATAGGTCCAGATATTTACTAAACACATTTTATATTTATTAAACAACAAAATAAAGTGGACCATGTGATTCTACACGTCATTCTAGTCGATTTACATATATAGATCATTGCAAACGGAGTTACGGTCTACAAGATATGACCACCACAATAAAATGCCATAAATGCAAAATGAATACAAATTGCAGACACAAGCATGTTGAACCATATATGCAACAAGATATTATGAAACTACATGATATTCTAAGTAAGTTTCATATATGGCACGTTCAAAAGAGAGCAACGGTTCAACAATTACAAGCAATACAAGATATAGCTATTGTGTGCCGAAAACAGCAACATGGCATTTTAAACACACCAAATCAACAAGCTACAGGAATCTAAAATGCTCAAACAAGACATGAGGTAGTAGTGGAGAAGATGCACAACAACCATCTATTAGTGGAAAATTGAATAGAAGCATGGATCACTAGGACAAGAGCTCACTAAATGGCTAGTTGAACACATTTTCAGACTTGGTGAAATTATAAGTTTTAACAGTGCAGTTTTTAACATGATGGCATATTGGGAGCAAGGTATAAAATCGCATGAAAATTCACAACATGGTATTAGGCATTATGCACTTCATTTCATTCCACACTAGCAAGGTATAAATATGCACACATTCATAACTAGCAACAACGCAACATGGCATACTAAAATATCAGTTTCTCACACTTAGTAATATTTGACCTTAACAAACAGCAACATCATCATAGCATGTTCACATGAATACAATTACATCTAAGCAAGGAATAAACAGCATGGTAAACTTACCAAGAGCAACTAGGCATGTCCTACTACAATTCCATCAATTGAACACATTCGAAAGAGGCATAGTTTGCTTAATTCGAGCTTCACAAAATGGAACTTATTGTTAACAGATTTCAGTTTTAACACGATAGCAACTTAAGAGCAACAAATGAGCATGTTAATGATAATATACATCGTAACCAAAGACATGGCATCAAAGCAGATGTTTTTTAGAGCAATTCTCGTGAAGAAACCACATGCAAAAGGCCTACGGTTTAGATGCAATCATCCGCGAAAGTTTGATGGAAATAAAAAGTTTGCACATTATGATGAGATGCACTTTTGCAACAGGGATATGGACATGCAAATGAGTCCCGATGCACAAACAAAGGGTACCATCATGTAGACAACATCGAGTAGATCAATTTACATGCTAAGTTTGTTTCAATCAGTTGAACAGGTTAAAAGTTATAACTATTTTAAAATGCATATACAATGTTTTTCACACACGAAATTGACTTGGCCGAAAATGAATAAGTCTAGAATTAGGCGGGTGCCTCACCAGTGGGCCTCGCGGGCTGGTCGAGGAGAAGGTCGGAAGAGCCACTTGGGTCGGCCCACGTGCGGGTCAACGGGGCACGGGCGCTCCCTCCCTTCAGCACCCGCATGGCCAAGAGACCATGGTGGTGGCTATCGGTGAGGTGGTCGTAGGAGGCCGGAAAGGGCGCGGGCGGGCAAGGGTTGCCAGATCCGGGGGAGGCCAGTCCGTTCCCCACAGTGGCGGTGACTGCTGGCGCGGGGGCGGAGCGGAGTCATTGTTGTGAGCGGCGGCCTGCTGTGGAGGCCAAGGCGCAAGGTGTGGTGGGACGCGGCGAGATGGCGATGCGGAGCGGCGGTGGAGCTTGGGCTACGGGCAAAGCGCACCTCGGGCGGAGGTCGGCTGGTGGTGGGCGCTCCGATCACTGGCACGGGGGAGCCACGGGGAGGAGATGTGCCTCGGGAGGAGCTCGGCGGTGGCGTAGGCGATCCGGGCGCGCGCTGGCGACCTCGGCCCGTATCGATCCCGGGGCATGCCTGTTGCGGCTCTGTAGGTTCTCGACGGCTGGGGGGAGCCAAGGTGACATGTTGGTGTGTGAGAGGCTGTTGGCAGCTGTCTTGGCTAGCCACGCGGTGCCAAGCGACTGCAGGGCACCGAGCCGGCACGGAAAAAATGCACGGGGCTAGGGAGGCCAAAATTAGACGGTTGGGGTGTGTATATATGGCAAATGGGCCAAGGGTTTGGGTCTAGGGGTGGTTTTTCGACCCTCCGATCATGAACTGACGGTTAGATCGGAGAGATGGGTTGCTGGGCTTGGTGGGCTGTGAAGAGTGGTTGGGCCAAGAAGAGAGCCAAGTCGCAGCGCGTGACATGAGTTTGGAAACTGAAAAACGTATGTTAATTAAACCTATGAGGGTGCCACTAGAGGTTTATATGTTGGGGTATCAAACAACCTATGATTGCAACTAAATTTGGCAGGCGGCCTACCTAGCCAATAATAAGACTGCACGCCAATTCGAAAAAGTTTTATACACATTTTTAGAAACAATAATTAAACAATGTCACGGGCGCGTGCGTGTGTGGTTGTTCTCAAAACGGTCGATCACAAAACAGTGAGAACCGACAACTAACAACGGATGCAAGTTTGAAAAATGACACGAATGAAATGTCGATGCGATGTGGATGATGTGCATGATGCGACAACCAAACGAATCACATGACAACAATGGAATAAAAGGGGAATCTTCTGGAGCGTCGGTTCGAGGCTATTACATATACTTAGCTTATTTTCCTCGGAAATGATATAATTAGTTTAGTTAGGTCAAAAATGGCATAATAACCTTGATTAGCTCATAAATGTCATACACTTAGCTTATTTTACTCCAAAATGACATAATTACCTTAGTTAGATCAAAAATGGCATAATAACCTTGCTTACCTCATATATATCATATACTTAGCTTGTTTTCCTCTAAAATGACATAATTAGCTTAGTTAGCTCAAAAATGGCACAATAACCTTGGTTAGCTCAAAAATGTCATACGCTTCGCTTATTTTCCTCCAAAATGACATAATAAGCTCAAAAATGCCATAAAAAGAAAAATGAAGAATAGAAGAGGAAAAAAATAAGAACAAAGAATAAAATAAGAAGAATGAGCTTCTTCTTTCTTCTTATTATTATTTTCCTTCTCTTTCTTCTTCTTTTTCTTCTTCTAGTCTTCTTCCTCTTCTTCTAGTCTTCTTCTTCTAGTCTTCTTCTTCTTCTTCTTCTTCTAGTCTTGTTGTTGTTGTTATTGTTGTTGTTGTTGTTGTTGTTGTTGTTGTTGTTGTTGTTGTTGTTCTAGTCTTCTTCTTCTTGTTGATTGTGATCTTATTAAGGGTGTCAATAATGAAGTCCTCTAATCTTGTTGAAATCTGCATCAAGCAGGTCAAACCCTCCTGTCAGTGCAAGTATCATCATGGGTGATCGTGCATGGATGTACACCGGTCACACTAGTCCGAAAGAGATGACCAAAGAATGGTTAACAAAAACCAATGGGTTTGTGAAAGCCGCATTTGCAAATGGCTAGATAAAAACTTGGTGCCCCTATCGTCGGTGCGACAACTTTAAACAGACAACGGAGGATGAAATGGATAAACACCAACAAAAGTGGGGTTTTACGTATGATTATACGGTGTGGACATTTCATGCTGAGTCCACCCAACGTCCCAGAGCTGAGGTGGTTCATCATTGCACCAATGAGCATGGTATCAGGATCGAAAACATGGTGCAAGACTTTGATGGTGCTCGGGATTCAGACGATGAGATGGAGGAATCTGCAAAGTCCTTCTATGAAATGTTGGAGTCTTCAAAATGTCCTCTACATGAGAACACTGAGCTTTGTCAGTTGGATGCCATCACACAAGTAATGGCCGTGAAGGCTCGGTTCAACTTGGGCAGAGAATGCTATGACGAGATGATGACACTATTTGGATGCTTTCCACCCAAAGGCCATTTCATGCCTGCAAACCTGTACCAGTCGGACAAAATACTCAGTATACATAAGATGTCCTATGAGAAGATAGATGCTTGTGAGAAAGATGTGCCTTATTTAGGCTTGAGTATGCGGACTTGAACTGTTGTCCCAATTGCAAGTCTTCCAGGTATGTTGGGGTAGACAATGGTATGACTGAGAAGAGGCAGACGAAAATCCCCGTTAATGTTCTTTGGTATATGAAATCATACCAAGACATCAACGTCATTTCATGGTTGAAGAGACGGACAGTTAGATGACATGGCACAAATTGGGCAAAAGAACCAGACTAGATGCAGATGGGAATAAGATGTTGGTACACACATCGGATGCTTTCGTGTGGAAGCACTTCGATGCATTACATATGGATAAAGCGAAAGATCCAAGGCATCCTCGAGTCTGCGTCGCCACGGATGGGTTCAATCCCTTTGGTATGACAACAATGTTGGGGAACGTTGCATGGGAAACCAAAATTTTCCTACGCTCACCGAGATCAATCTAGGAGATGCACATCTACGAGAGGAGGGATTGAATCTACATACCCTTGTAGATCGCTAAGCGGAAGCATTCAAGAACGTGTTGATGTAGGGGTACGTCTTCGCGATCCGATCACGATCCATCCCACGAACTCCCGATCAAGTCCCGAACGGACAACACCTCCGTGGTCAACACACGTATGGCTTGATGACGCCTTCACCTCCTCGATCCAGCAAGCGGTGGTGAAGTAGCAGCCCAAGTCCTCCGGCAGCACGATGGCATAGTGAGGAGATGGTGGTGATAGCACAGCAGGGCTTCGCCGCGCGATGTTTAGAGGAGAAGAACTACGAGGGGGCGGAGGAGGAGCGTCATAGCACGTTGGTGCATTGCTGCCCTCTCTATCCCTCTCTATATATAGGGGAAGGGAGGATGGGAGGACGCCCTAGGGTCTCTCCTAGGGGCCGGTGGCCAAGGTGGAGGCGGCGGCCAGGATGGGCCTCCCACCTAGGCGCCTTGTCGCCCAAGTTGGGCTGGCCACCTGCCCTAGGGGTGAGGCCCTCCTATGGCCGAATTGGGCTGAGGTGTGGGTGGCACCCATCCTCTTTTGGGCTAGTGTTCCACCTCTCCTTGGCCCATGAGGCCACCAACACTTGTCGGGGCCCCCCTGAAACTCCTTTCGGCACTCTGTTGTTTCCCTGATATGCCCCGAAACACTTCAAGACTCCGATGACCTCCATCCTATATATCAATCAACACCTCCTGACCATTCCAGAGTTCCTAGTCACGTCTGTGATCTCATCCTGGACTGTGAACAACCTTCGATCACCAACACAATGACTCGATTATGCTTATATCATCACCAAACCTTAAGTGTGTAGACGCTACACGTTCGAGAACTATGTAGAGATGACCGAGACACTGTTCGGTCAATAACCAATAGCTGGACCAAGATGCCCATATTGGTTCCTACATATTCTATGAACATCTATATCGGTATGTTACTTGCCCGAGAATCAGTCGTTGGCATCTCCATACCAAGTTCAATCTTGTTACCGGCAAGTCTCTTTAGTCGTTACATAATACAAGATCCCATGACTAACTCTTTAGTCACATTGCTTGCAAGCTTGTTGAGATGTTTTATTATCGAGTGGGCCCTGAGATACCTCTCCGTTATGCTGAATAACAAATCCCAGTCTTGATCCATGCCAACTCAACAGACACCCTCGAAGATACCCGTAGAGTACCTTTATAGTCACCCAGTTAAATTGCGATGTTTGATACACACAAGGTACTCCTCCGGTGTCAGTGAGTTGCATGATCTCATGGTCATAGGAATAGATACTTGACATGCATAAAACAATAGCAATAAACTGACATGATCATATCCTACATTCATAGTTTGGGTCTTGTCCACCACATCATTCTCCTAATGATGTGATCCCGTTATCAAATGACAACTCATGTCTATGGTCAGGAAAACTTGACCATCTTTGATCAACGAGCTAGTCCATTAGAGACTCATTAGGGACAATGTGTTGTCTATGTATACACACATGTATTTGAGTTTCCAATCAATAAAATTCTAGCATGGATAATGAATGATTATCATGAACAAGTATAATAACAACCACTTTGTTATTGCCTCTAGGGAATATTTCCAACAGTCTACCACTTGCACTAGAGTCAATAATCTAGCTCACATCACCATGTGATTTACATTGTAATGAATCTAACACCCATACAGTTATGGTGTTGATCATGCTTTTCTCGTGGAAGAGGCTTAGTCAACGGGTCTGCAACATTCAGATCCGTGTGCACTTTGCAAATATTTATGTCCTCCTGCTTGATGTAATCGATGATGGAATTGAAGCTTCGCTTTATGTGTGTTGTCATAGAACAGAGTCATTGGATCCAGTGCACTGGGCACAACTCCAAGATCTGTCATGAACTCCTTCATCCAGACACCTTCTTTAGCCGCCTCTGAGGCAGCTATGTACTCTTCTTTGGATGTACAATCAGCTATTATGCTTTGCTTGGAACTGCACCGTCTTACCTCTCCCCCATTGAGAATAAATATGTATCCGGTTTGAGACTTAGAGTCATCTGAATCAGTTTCAAAGCTTGCATCGACGTAACCCTTTACGACGAACTCTCGATCACCTCCATACATGAGAAATATTTCCTTGGTCCTTTTCATGTACTTCAGAATATTCTTGACCGTTGTCGAGCGTTCCATTCCTAGATCACTTTGAAACCTTCCCGCCATACTTATGGCAAGGCTGACATTAGGTCTTGTGCACAACATTGCATACATGATAGAGCCTATGGCCGAAGCATAGGGGATGACACTCATCTTTTCTCTATCTTTTGCAGTCACTGGGCATTAAGTCTTACTGAACTTCACACCTTGCAATACACGCAAGAACCCTTTCTTGGACTGATCCATTTTCAGCTTCTTCAAAACTTTGTCAAGGTATGTGCTCTCTGAAAGTCCTATTAAGCGTCTTGATCTATCTCTATAGATCTTGATGCCTAATATGAAAGGAGCTTCTCCTAAGTCAGTCATTGAAAAACTCTTATTCAAATTTTATTTTAGGCTTCTGAAAAATTCTATATTGTTTCCAATCAGCAATATGTTATCCACATATAATATTAGAAACGTTGTAGATATCCCACTCACTTTCTTGTAAATACAAGCTTCTCCATAAACTTGTATAAACCCAAACGCCTTGATTACCTCATCAAAGCGCTCATTCCAACTCCGAGATGATTGCAGCAGTCCATAAACGGATCGCTGGAGCTTGCATACATTGCCACCATTCTCTGGATCAACAAAACCTTCCGGTTGCATCATATACAACTCTTCCTTAAGGAAACCGTTAAGGAATGATGTTTTGACATCCATTTGCAAAATTTCATAATCAAAAAAGCAACTATTGCTAACATGATTTTGACGGATTTAAGCGTCGCTAGGGGTGAGAAAGTCTTATCGTAGTCAACTCCTTGAACTTGTGAAAAAAACCTTTCCCAGAAGTTGAGATTTATAGACGGTGATATTACCGTTCGCGTCCGCCTTCTTCATAAAGATCCATTTATTCTGAATGGCCTTTCGCCCTTCAGGTAATACTTCCAAAGTCCACACTTTGTTTTCATACATGGATCCTATCTCGGATTTCAAGGCCTCTAACCATTTGTTGGAATCCGGGCCCACCATTGCTTCTCCATAGCTCGTAGGTTCATTGTTGTCCAACAACATGACTGTTAAGATAGGGTTACCATACCACTGAGGAGCAGTACGTGCCCTCGTCGACCTACGAGGTTCGATAGAAACTTGATCCGAAGCTCCATGATCATCATCATCAGCTTCCTATTCAATTGATGTATGATCCACAGAAACATCTTTTTGCACTGAGCTACTCTATGATTGAAGTAAAGATTCAATAACCTCATCAAGTTCTATCTTCCTCCAACTCAATTCTTTCGAGAGAAATTATTTCTCAAGAAATGTTTCGTTCTTAGCGACAAACACTTCGCCTTCGGATCTGAGATAAAAGGTATACCCAACTGTCTCTTTTGGGTATCCTATGAAGACGCATTTCTCTGCTTTGGGTTCCAGTTTTTCTGAGTAAAGCTTTTTAACATAACCATCGCATCCCCAAACTTTAAGAAGCGACAACTTTGGTGTCTTGTCAAACCACAATTCATATGGTGTCGTCCCGACGGATTTTGATGGTGCCCTATTGTAACACCCTAGACACACCCGCCAGCGGTCGTTACTCCTGGCGGGATCTAAACTGGCCCCACATATCAATACTAGTCTTTTCTGCGCACTTTGTCCTCACTCATGAGCACCCGAGACCAACTTCTCGGTCGGTCAACCATCCTAGAACTACTCCAAGCCAAGCACGCTTAACCTGGGAGTTCTGTTCGAATGGGCTCCCGGAAAAGAAGGAATTCCTTATAGATATGAGTAGTCTATCATCCCTAATAAGCCAGGCTATCACGTACACCACAGCTGAGAGGAACCGACGTCCTCGTCAGGCCATAGGAGCGTTCCCTCTTGGCAAAAACGTTTGTGCATCCAGTCCAGTACATGTACCATGTCGTGTCCACGATGGGTCACAAACGTCATGAACAACATGACCGCAGACCTATCCGCAAACATCCGTGTAACCGCGAGGGTCGGCTCTGATACCAACTTGTAATGCCCAAGATGCGATCCTATCCTTATTTTGGCGCGAGGGCCTCGACAGGGATAGAAGCGCATCTCATCGTTTCACAAGAATGGATATCGTTACAAGTACATGTACTGAAAAGATGAGATATATGGAATTGGCTTACACTCGCCACAAGCTACATCAGAGTCACATCAGTACAATACATAAACATCACGAAGAAGAGCAAGGTTCGACTACGGACGAAAACAAACGAGAAAAGAACGATGTCCATCCTTGCTATCCCAGGCTGTCGGCCTCGAACCCATCCTAGATCGACGAAGAGTAAGAAGAAGAAACTCCAAATGAACAATCATCGCGCTCACGTCTTAATATCCTTTACATGTACCTGCAACTAGTTTTGTAGTGATCTGTGAGCCACAGGGGACTCAGCACTCTCATTTCCAAAGGTATCAAGACTAGCAAAGCTTAATGGGTGAGGTATGGTTAAGTGGTGAGGCTGCAACAAGCGACTAAGCATTTATTTAGTGGCTAACTTACGAGTACAAGAATAAAGAGGGGGGAAGATCTACGCATAGTGGACGTGAACTACTGATGATCAAATAAATGATCCTGAGCACCTACTTATGTCAAACATAACCCCACCGTGTCCTCGGTCGGAGAAGGAGCTCGCGAAAGAGATAGTCACGGTTACTCACTCAGTTGGCAAGTTTTAATTAAGTTATCTTCAAGTTATCTAGAACCAGTGTTAAACAAAGTTTCCACGTTGCCACATAACCGCGGGCACAGCTTTCTGAAAGATTTTAACCTTGCAGGGGTGCTCCAACTAGTCCATCACAAATTACCACAAGCCGCATAGAAATCCTCGATCACGAAACTCACGATCTCGTCGGACTCCTTAGTGGAAAACCTCAACTCTGAGATTACCCAAAGTTTCACCGGAATTCCGATGCACAAGATATTTCTCAAAGGTAAAATTAATCCAGCAAGGCCGCCGACATGTCAACGGTCCCAATAGGAGCCGCATATCTCGTTCTCAGGACACGACGGATGAACACTACGTACGGTGGACCAGCACCATCAGCACTGGCCCTCCCTGTATTATGTTGAATTACTCCTCGGGTAGCGCTAACTCCCTATGCTTTTAAGTATTAACAAATTTTTTATGTTGGGCAAATATAGTACCAAAGTTGCGCCTTGCCAGACCAGTTTGAATCTAAGACGAGTTATCAAGGGGGTCCCCATAACAACCCCGATCGTGTTAGGAGCGCTCAATTATGGAACATAACATCGGTAGCCGAAACTAAGGGGGCAAAGGTGGAACAAAACACCAGGCTAGAAAGGCCGAGCCTTCCACCTTTTACCAAGTATATAGGTGCATTAAATAGGGTGATATAACAAGGAACCCATGTTATCACATGGAAGCAGTTGCACCTGCAACTAGCAACGCTAACACATGGTTAAGCAAGCGGTAACATAGCCAATCAGTGGTTTGCTAGGTTGTGAACAGGTTGAAGGTTTTCATGGCAATGTTGGGAGGCTGATATTTAACAGGTGGTAGGCAGCGAGACATACCGATAGAAACGGTAAAACTAGCATGGCAATGATAGTAATGGTATCTGGGGAAATGGTCATCTTGCCTGAGATCCCGCTTAGAATAAGAACGACTCCGTGAAGCAGACGAACCGATGTAGTCGAACGGGTCCTCACATTCCGACACACTTGTGGAACTCTATCGAGACGAAGCAAACCGGAAACAAGCATCAACACAGAAATTCACCACGGCACATGCATGACAAGATGCAATCCACATATGATGCATGATCAGATGAATATATGCAAGACATGGCATGGCAATTCACAACAATCAAACACTACACATTAAGTGAAGTTCAATATGCAATGAGTTGCATATTGACGAAACTCCACATACGAATTATTTAGTTCTATCCCGATTAGGTCCACGGCAGTATTAAATGTGGTTAAATATGGCAAGAGGTGAAGCGTAATTAATCTACCTATCTAGGCATTTTAAATGAGGTCGGAAACGACATATAGCATCTCCGAGATGGCCTCATACATTAATTTGTAATTCTGTCCAGATCTGAACTAACACATTTTAATATTTGTTAAACACAAAAATAAATAGGTTCACGTGATTCTACGTGTCGTTCCAATCAATTTATAGATAGAGTACATCTCCAACGGAGCTACGGTTCAAAAGATACGAACACCGCAAGATATGATGGCATGAATGCAATATGTGTGCAACGATAGTCACAAGTATTTCAAAACATACAACCAGCAAGATAATATGAAACTACATGAGATTCTAAGCAAGTTTCATATAGTACACGATCAAAACGGAGCAACGGTTCAACAACTACAAGCTAAACAAGAAATCACTACAATCTGCCCAAAACCGCAACATGGCATTTTCTACACCCCAAGACAACAAGCTACATAAATCCAAAATGCTCAAACAAGGCATGAGACAGTAGAGGGAAAGATGCACTTCAACACCCTACTAATAAGATTTAGCATGGCAGCATGGATCAATAGGAAAAGAACTCACAAAATGGCATCTCACACACAGTTTCAGACTTAGTGAAAATATCAGTTTTTGACAGTGCAGTTTTCGATCTGAAGGCATATTGACACCATCAAAACTATATTCTACAGGGCACCAAATGGCATGAAAATTTACAGAATGCTAGAGAATCTTAAGGGCTACAACTAATTCCATTGCACCAACCTCAAAAGAGCTACAGATCACCAGATAAACTCATGGAAATACAGCAACAAAATATAACAGATTTTAGACTTAGAAATATTTCAGCATCTCCAAATCAGCACTATTTTGTAGCAACTCATTCAAATCATGCACGGAATAAATCCCACAAAATAAACAAAAGGGCATTATGGCAAAATATCACGCGCACTAACTTGCTCAAAATCTAAAACTAAATGCACAGTAAAATTCTATGGATTTTTCTCCCCCGAAAACATGTATAGTATGTGGGGTTGCAAAATAAAAATATCGCCACACGCATATGCGAGAATATGTCCTAAACGCGATATAACAAACTAGCGACAGAACCTACATGCAAGAATGCAAACAACTACTCTAAAATACATGGAAAAAGGTCCCTAATAACATGAGCATTTAAACTACGGGGTTTGAGCAATCCGGACACGCACGAAAATAAATACGGGACAATTCCCTATTAGGACAGCATGCAATTATAGGCATACGGTGGTTCAAACCACTTCAAACATGCATGCAAGTTGCGAAATATGAATCTACGAGAAAAACTAATCAAGTTACATATTTAAATCATTGCGATCCGACGCACGGTTTGAAAGATACGGATGGTTTAGTTATCTAGCATTTCACTGGAAAAAATTAAACGCAGGTTAATTAGAAAATCTCCATGGGCCGAATCTGGCCTATCGGGCCGAACCAGAGCTGAGCGCTGAATAGAAACACACACGCAAGGCGGGGAATAGACGGGGCTCACCTCGGGGAGAGGCACGGCTAGAGGAGGCTAAGCTGGGGGCTGGGCCTCTCTAGAGGCGCTGGCGTGAAGCGGCCCACGCGGGCGCATGGCCCATGAGCGTGAGGCCGCTGCTCGGTCTGCTGGCGAGACTGGGCCTGGAGGCGCTTGGGAACTGGGCCGGTCGGGCGAAGACAGCCTAGGACGAGCGGGTTGGGCGCTGTTGTTCTCCTTCCGTGCCCCCGAGGAGCACGAGGCCCTGGCGGCACCGGCGGCGCAAGGCGGCAGGCAGGCGGCGGGAATGGCCTTCCCCGGACCGGATCCAGTCGGCAGGGAACACCAGGGCGCGAGGGGCGGCGGATGCATAGGGCGGCGGCACGGGACGGGAACCGACGAGGCTGAGCGGCGGCGAGGCGTGGACCGGTGGAGCTCCAGCGAGCCTCCGGCGAGGCCCAGGGCGGAGTGGCACGAGGAATTGGGCGGCGCAAGGCGAGGTCCTCCGGCGGCCATTGGTGCGGGGCTGGAGGCGGAGCAGAGGAGCTCGCCTCCCTACGTGGCGCCGACGGGAGTTCGGGCCCAGATGGGCTTTAGCGGGCCACCCGCGGGCTCGGGCGGGCCCTGGCGGCTCGTAGGGGAGGATGAGAGAGAGGCAGGTGGGAGTGGCGGCTAGGGTTAGGTGGGCATGGATTTCGAGGGAGAGAGAGATTGGTTGCCTATTTATAGACATAGGGGCTAGGGTTCTTCGAATCCGGCTCCGTTTTCGACCACGGGATCGCAACCGGACGGCCACGGACACGGGAATGTCTAGGTGGCTGTGTAGAGTGCCTAGCCGGAGACGAGAGGGAAATGGAGTGGCGCGGCAACGCGATTTAAAACACTGAAACATGTCCGACGAATAACCGAAGACGGTGCCGCTGCGGTCGACCGTTCGGGTACCAGACGGACTCCGATTGCGACGAAAATTGGCAGGAGGCCTACCTACAACTGAATAAGACCACACGTCAAGTTTCAACTCAATCAAAGAAAGTTTTACACACACTTTTAAAATCAAGGTTTGACGATGTCGTGGGCGCATGCGAGTGTGGTCGGGCTTAAAACGAGCAACGACGAACACGGAGAGACCTGACAACTAATAACGGATGCAAGTTTTGAAAACTAGCGGCAACGGAGTGCCGATGCAATGCAGATGATGTGCATGATGCGATGATGATGCGACAGACAAACGAACCGCACGACGAGAACGGAGTAAAAGGGGAATATTCTGGAGCGTCGGTCTCGGGCTGTCGCAACTCTCCTACACTACAAGAGGATCTCGACCCGAGATCCAAGAATGAAAGGGGAAGAGGAAGAGAAAGAGCAGGAGGTAAACTTAGTTGCTTCTTTGACAAACGAGTGAAACCAACAATCCTTGAAGGTTGCAAGGATATGAGGAATGATATGAGAAACAAGAAAGAATTCACAGAAAATTACGGCAGCACTTCGGTAGGAAAAGAGGACAAAATTCGATAAGATAGAAAGAACTTGAGAAGATTCCCAACAAACTAACTAAATTGAATAAGGTAACAACATGACCTTGATAGAACAAGAAGATAGATTGAAGAGAGCAACATCTCAAAGCCTCCGTTAGAAAGAATAGCCACTAGCTCTAGGGAAGAAGGAACGAAGAATAAAATGAAAACTACTACCACAAGAATCTTGAAGACACCTTGAGAAATGAAGAGATCTTGAGCCGCCTAATAGAAAACTGAACAAGGCACCGGAATAATTGAGAGACGAATGAAGCGACAACAATTGAGAAGAATTGGGGATGAAAGCTGAAAGTTGAGAACGAAGAATCTTCTGAAATGATGGCTTTCGGAGGATCAAGAATGGAAACAACTCAGAAATGCACCGGATAGTAAGAAAGGGATTCTCATGATTGGTAACAATTCAATATGATTCCACAAAGCTGAAATGATGACTCTTCAAGAGAATGGACCAAGATTTGAGAGAAACACACCTTCGGTCTTGAAGCTGAAAATGATGAGGAGAACACCACCAACAATAACTGAGACCCTCCGGAATAACGAAGAATGAAAGGTTGAGCCAAATATGAGAATAAATTTTTGAAGCGAACTTGAAGAAGGAATAAGACTGATGAAATTCAAACTTACGTCGTATTTGAAAAGAATTAGAGATCTCCGGGAAAAGATTAGAAGAGTCAGATAAGACCGTGGGAAAAACCCGTGGGTTATTGGCCCACTCAAAGAAACCATCGTTGAAAAGATTGAAAGAAAGATTGAATGCACCGGTATAAGAAAACTTGATGAGGTTGAGAACCTCGAAATAATTAAAAGAATTGAAAACAAGAAACTTCTGAGATAACTTCAACACTCCGGATAGAATAGAGAGAAATGACAACAACAAGACTTGATAAGAATTTTTAGATGGGAAAGAATTACAAGGACGAAAAGGATATGATGAACGCGGATAACTGAATTGAATTCACCGGAAAGATAACAAGATGAAAAAAAATATGAACACAAAGCTTCTAAGAATCTTCACAAAGAATCACCGGATAAGAGAGAAAAGAAAAAGATATCGACAACAACAATTAAAAGAAGACACTTGGATGTTAATTGAATCACTGCAGACAAAGGGTGGGAGTGCGGGAAAACAAAGACAACTTGGGACAGATGAGATGACCTCAGGAATAAATGAGGGAAAGATCTTGCAAAATTGGATAGGATTGAATTCACTTGAAGAGAAGCACAACGGTTGAAAAGTAATTACCATGATGACTCCGGTTGACAAGAAATTGAAAAGACAAGTTGATTTGAGCAACAGAATTATGAGCATTCCTATAGAAATATGAGAGCACCTCTTGGAAAGATATGAATTCACCATTTGACATAGAAGAAACTCGAATTACCATACTCCAACAGAAAAAAGGATGAGGCTTATGAAAGAAGATAGAACAAATTCATGAGAGAGATTCCGTCCGATATTTTCGTGGACGGGATCGCACGGGCTCGATCCTTACAGTAGCCATCCTGTGCAAGGCAGTGCACACGACATACGAAGCGTCCCCGAGTCGTAGCAAGCTACAAGGACTCTTTAAGACACAACGAGAACCGCTGTAAGTCAACCGTGAACAAACGAATCCACTAGATGTCAAACCCCAACCTAACATCATGCATTTGTTGGAAGATTGTCCTATAAGTAACTACGTGAATTCCCACCTAAGAACTCCTGAAATTTCTGGTCATGCAATCTGGTCCACGGATACAAGGAGTAATATATCACTCAACTCCTATACTAACCCATCCAGTGTATCACATTCGTCAACACATAACCAGAATCTCGGAACTTCATCTATCTCAGACACTCGTAATCACAATGATACCAAGTATGGCGATACATCCGGAACTCTTTGCACCAGTACTGGGGAAGTCGGACTCCTCTCGCCACTACTAGTATTGAAGCAATTTCGAACACCCTTAGTCCTGAGATACTAAGAAATCTGAATGATAACGATGTGCTCGAGAATCCCCTCGAGCTCAACTCCCCGGAAGAAATCAAGTCAGACAGGAGGCACCAAGACAGAACTCCGTCACATCGACATCATATAGATTCCAAAAATATCCACGTGATCCTAAAGAAATTTGAGTGAGAAGAGGATTAGAATTAAAATCTTACGTCGAGATTCCTCACCAGAGCATAGAAGATGAGAAAAAAAATCCTACTCTCCGATATATAACTAGACTCAAAGCAATTTTTATTAGACTCGACTCGGCCAAGTTTGATCAATCAAGGGGGCTCCCAGGTCGGTACTGCTCTGGTACCAACTTGTAACGCCCCGGACACACCCACTTGCGGTTGTTACTCCTCGCGGGATCTAGACTTGCCCCACATAACAATACTAGTCTTTTCTGTGCACTTTGTCCTCACTCATCAGCACCCAGGACCAACTTCTCGGTCGGTCACCCATCCTAGAACTACTCCAAGCCAAGCACGCTTAACCTGGGAGTTCTGTTCGAATGGGCTCCCGAAAAAGAAGGAATTCCTTATTGATATGAGGAGTCTATCATCCCTAATAAGCCAGGCTATAACATCTATATAAAGTGAATGCAGTTGTATCTAATGCATAACGCAAAAATGATAATGGCAAATCTATAAGAGACATCATAGAATGCACCATATCCAATAAGGTATGATTACGACGTTCAAACACACCATTGCGTTGTGGTGTTCCAGGCGGTGTCAACTGTGAAACAATTCCACGTTGTCTTAAGTGAGTGCCAAACTCATAACTCAGATATTCTCCTCCCAGGTCAAATCATAGGAATTCTTCTTTTTACGATGATTCTCAACATCACTCTGAAATTGCTTGAACTTTTCAAATGTTTCACACTTGTGTTTCATTAAGTAAATATATCCATATCTACTTAAGTCGTCAGTGAAAGTGAGAAAATAAGGATATCCACCGTGCTCCTCAATGCTCATCGGACTACACACATTAGTATGTATGATTTCCAACAAGTAACTTGACCGCTCCATTATTCCAGAAAACGAGGTTTTAGTCATCTTTCCCATGAGGCATGGTTCACATTTGTCAAGTTATTCAAAATCAAGTGACTCCAAAAGTCCATCAACATGGAGCTTCTTCATGTGTTTTACACCAATATGACCTAAGTGGCAGTGCTACAAGAACGTGGTACTATCATTATCAACTCTACATCTTTTGGCATCAATGTTATGAACATGTGTGCTATCTCTATCAAGATTCAATAAGAATAAATCCCTCACAATGGGTGCATGACCATAAAAGATAGTACTCATATAAATAAAACAACCATTATTCTCTGAATTAAATGAGTAACCATCTTGCAATAAACAAGATCCAGATATAATGTCCATGCTCAACGCAGGCACTAAATAACAATTATTCAGGTTCATCACTAATCCCGATGGTAACTGAAGTGCGAGTGTGGCAACGGCGACCGCATCAACCTTGGAACCATTTCCCACGCGCATCATCACTTCGTTCTTTGCCAACCTTCGTCTATTTCGTAGTTCCTGCTTTGAGTTGGAAATGTGAGCAACCGTACCGGTATCAAATACCCACGCACTGCAGTGAGAGGTGGTGAGGTACACATCAATAACATGTATATCACATATACCTTGTTCGATGTTGGCCGGCTTCTTGTCAGCCAAAGACTTGGGGTAATTCCCCTTCCAGTGACTGGTCCCCTTGCAACGAAAGCACATGGTTTCTAGATTGGGTCCAGCCTTGGGTTTCTTCACGGGAGGGGCAACTGCTTTGCCACTCTTCTTGGAGTTACCATTATTATCCTCGCCATTTTTCTTGAAATTAGTGGTTTTATTGACCATCAACACTTGATGCTCTTTAAGAATTTTTCACTCAACGACTTTCAGCATCACAAATAGCTCGGCGACTGATTTATTCATCCATTGCATGTTATATTTTAACACAAAGCCTTTGTAGATAGGTGGCAGTGATTGAAGAACTCTGTCAGTGATTGCCTCTGGTGGGAGAACAATTCCCAACTCAGCCACACGGTTGGAATACCAAGACATTTTGAGTATGTGCTCACTGACAGCCTCATTCTCCTCCATCTTGGAAGCATAGAACTCATCGGAGGTCTTATACCTCTCGACTCGTGCATTCTTTTCAAAGATAAACTTCAACTCCTGGAACATCTCATATGCTCCATGACGTTGAAAACGTCTTTGAAGTCCCGATTCCAAGCCATAATAGATTGCACACTCAACTATTGAGTAGTCATCAGAACGCGCGTGCAAGACGTTCATAACGTCTTCAATTGTCGAGAGGATAGGTGCATCACCAAGCGGTGCATCAAGGACATAATCCTTTTGGGAAACCATGAGGACAATCCTTAGATTTCGGGCCCAGTCTACAAAGTTACTCCCATCATCTTTCAACTTG
Source organism: Hordeum vulgare subsp. vulgare (assembly GCF_904849725.1). NCBI lineage: Eukaryota > Viridiplantae > Streptophyta > Magnoliopsida > Poales > Poaceae > Hordeum > Hordeum vulgare. The sequence continues at coordinate 337,132,568 of NC_058520.1, read as the reverse complement.
GCTTTCTCTAGGAACACAATAAAATTCACGGGTGCTACTGCGTGAGCCATTGATCTACAACATAAATTTGCAAAGATTACTTAGAGTATTATTCAGTATAATGAGTTTAGTTAATCATATTACTTAAAGAAACTCCCACTCTAATTGACATCCCTCTAGCCATTCGAGTGATACATGATCCAAATCCACCAAACAAAGTCTGATAATCATGTGAGATGAGCTGGTTTCAATGGTGAACATCTTCATGTTAATCATATCTACTATATGACTCATGTTCGACCTTTCGGTCTCTTGTGTTCTGAGGCCATGTCTGTACATGCTAGGCTCATCAAGTTTAACCTGACTGTTCCGCATGTGCAAAACTGTCTTGCACCCGTTGTATGTGAACGTAGAGTCTATCACACCCGATCATCACGACGAACTTTTGCAACGGTGCACACTCGGGGAGAACACAAATTTATCCTGAAAATTTAGTGAGGGGTCACCTCATAATGCTACCGTCGTCCTAAGCAAAACAAGGTGCATAAATGGATTAACATCACATGCAAATCATAAGTGACATGATATGGCCATGATGTTGTGCTTTTGATCTCCATCTCCAAAGCACTCGCATGATCTCCATCATCATCGGCATAACACCATGATCTCCATCATCATCATCTACATCATTGTGTTGCCGTCAAGGTTGTCGCGCCAACCATAACGGTGATATGCAAGTTGCTATTTAACCTTCTACAAGGACCGCCTTTGTCGAATCTAATTTAACTAAGGTGGGAGAGACAGACACCAGCTAGCCATCTTATGCAACAAAGTTAAATGTCAGTTGATGGAACTGGTCTCTTGTACGTGGACGAGTAAAGTTGTCCCGGGACGCTTCATCCCACAATACCGTTGAATCAAGAAAAGACTAAGGAGGGAAGCAATCTGAATATCAATGCACATAATCTCCTTTGTGTTCTACTCGTGATGTCATCTACGCATAGACCTAGCTCAGGATGTCACTGTTGGGGAACGTTGCATGGGAAACAAAACATTTCCTTCTCTCACCAAGATCGATCTAGGAGATGCACATCTACAAGAAGAGAGATTGAATCTAGATACCCTTCTAGATCGCTAAGCGGAAGCATTCAATAATGCAGTTGATTTAGTGGTACACCTTCACGATCCGTCCCATGTACTCCGGATCAAGCACAGAACGGACGGCACCTCCGTGTTCAACAAACGTACGGCTTGATGACGCCTTCACCTCCTTGATCCAGCGAGTGGTGGTGAAGTAGCAGCCCGAGTCCTCCGGTAGCACGACGGTGTGGTTAGGTAATGGTGGTGACAGCTCTGCAGGGCTTCGCCGCGTGATGTTTAGACGAGAAGAACTATGAGGGAGAGGACGAGCAGCGCCTTAGCACGTTGGTGCGTTGCTACTCTCTCTCCCTTTATACATATAGGGGGGAAGAGGGGAGGGCTCCCTAGGGTTTCCCCTAGGGGACGGTGGCCAAGGTGGAGGCGGCGTCCACGGCGGGCCCTCCCACCTAGGCGCCTTGCCACCCAAGTTGGGCTGGTCGGCTGCCCTAGATGGTGAGACCCTCCCTTGGCCGAATTGGGCTGAGGTGTAGGTGGCACCAATCCTCTTGTGTGCTGGTGTGCCACCTCTCCTTGGCCCACGAGGCCCCCCAACACTTGTCGGGGTCCCCTGAAACTCCTTTCGGCACTCTGTCGTTTCCCCGATATGCCCCAGAACACTTCCGGACTCCAATGACCTTCATCCTATATATCAATATTCACCTTAGAACCATTCTAGAGTTCCTCGTCACGTACGGCATCTCATCCGGGACTCCGAACAACTTTCAGTCACCAACACAATGACTCGAATATGCTTATATCGTCACTGAACCTTAAGTGTGTAGACCCTGCAGGTTCGAGAACTATGCGGACATGACCGAGACACTCTCCTGTCAAAAACAAATAGCGGGACCTGGATGCCCATATTGGTTCCTATATATTCTACGAAGATCTATATCGCTCAAACCTTGATGTCAAGGATTCAATCAATCCCGTATAAAATTCATTTTGTCCATCGATATGTTACTTGCCAGAGATTCCAGCGTTGGCATCTCCATACCTAGTTCAATCTCGTTATCGACAAGTCTATTTACTCGTTACGTAATACAAGATCTTGTGACTAACACTTTAGTCACATTGCTTGCAAGCTTGTTGAGATGTTGTATTACCGAGTGGGTCCTGAGATACTTCTCCGTCACACGGAGTGACAAATCCCCGTCTTGATCCATGCCAACTCAACACACACACACCCTTGGAGATACCTGTAGAGCACCTTTATAGACGCCCAGTTATGTTGCGATGTTTGATACACACAAGGTACTCATCTGGCGTCAGTGAGTTGCATGATCTCATTGTCATAGGAATAGATACTGACATGCAGAAAACAATAGCAATAAACTGACAAGATCATATGCTGCATTCATAGTTTGGGTCTTTTCGATCACATCATTCTCCTAATGATGTGATCCCGTTATCAAATGACAACTGATGTCTGTGGCCAGGAAACCTTGACCATCTTTGATCAACGAGCTAGTCCATTAGAGGCTCCCTAGGGACAGTGTGTTGTCTATGTATCCACACATGTATTTGAGTTTCCAATTAATAGAATTCTAACGTGGATAATAAACAATTATCATGAACAAGGAAATATAATAATAACCACTTTATTATTGCCTCTAGGGCATATTTCCAACAACAACCCAATACAGTAGTTGGTCTATATTTTTCATTCCACTCAATCTTCCCCCGGACAGATTATGTAAAGAAAGAACATATTCCTAATGTTGATAATTCTAGGGCCCAACTATCCGGGGAAGAATATGAATGTGTACATGCAGCCTCTTAAGGATGAATTGCAATAATCTTGGGATGATGGGTTCAAGACATACGACTCCCCTAGAAACGAAAACTTCAAAATGCATGTCTCGTAAATGTACTTGATGCATGACTTGGCCGCGTATGCGCTATTCGCTGGCTGGTGTGTGCATGGAAGTTTCCCGTGCCCCACATGCAAGGCACCTCTTTAGTTTCATTGTCTACGGGCGGGTCGGATGTGTTGTTGCTTCGACTTGCATAGACAGTTCCTCGATCCTCGCCGTCAGTTCAGAAAAGACAAGAAGAACTTTATCAAAGGTACAGTTGTCAAAAACTCTACACCACCTGCATTGACACGCCAACATATCCTGGATCAGCTAAACGCTCTCGAGCCTGGTCCAGAGCATCCAGGATATTTCAAGGGGTATAATTCGGAACACGCATGGACTCACAAGACATGCTTGTGGGATGTACCTTACTTCAAAGACCTCCTTCTTCCATACAACATCGACATGATGCAGACTGAAAAGAATATCGGAGAGTCCATTTTTGGTACATTGTTCGGGATAGAGGGGAAGTCAAAGGATAATCCTAAGGCTACAGTTAGTTAGTAGACTCTATGTGATCGACCATTACAAAACATGCAACAATCGAAAGGAAAGCGGAATTAGTTGAAGCCAAAAGGCTTGGTTCAATCTAAAAAGGGGAGCTATGAGGGAAATTATCTTGTGGGTCAAAATGCACTTGATGTTCTTGACGGGTATGCAGTGAATCTAAAGAGGGGAGCGAGTCTTGAGTAATTGAGTCTTGAGTATGCAGTGAATCTCAAGAGTCATGATTGGCACATATGGCTTCAGCGAGTAATGCTGGTGATGTTGCGTGGCTTTAAACCTGAAGATGAACGGCTAGTACTGGTAGAGCTGAGCTATTTCTTCCATGTTCTTTGTGCGAAAGGACTATCACCTCGCATGGTAGATGACATGGAGGAGTTGGCGCCGGAGTCGCTCCACAAGTTAGAGAAGATCTTTCCATCAGACTTCTTTAATCATATGCATCATTTGATTTTACATCTCCCAACCGAGGCAAGATTGGGGGGGCGAGAAAAATCATTGGTGCTTTGCAAATGAGAGGATGCAAAAGATGCTTTCAACAAAATGTAAAAATAAACGCAGAACTGAAGCATCAGTAACCGAGGCATTCATTACTAAGGAGGTGGCAAATTTCCTGACAACGCACTACGAAGCCAGAAATCATCATTTGCATAATCCAAAGCCTCGATACAATGCTGGCGACCGTAAAAAGTGGATCCAACCTCAGCCTATTCAAAGGGAAGCTCACACCAGTCGGTGCTTCGAAACCAATAACGTTGGATGTCGAGGAATGGCGGACCATTTCATTGTATATCTTCAACAACCTAATAGAAATGCGGCCGTACATCGAGTAAGTTCTCGATACATTTTTCCGCAACTTCTAATTCCTTTGAACTGCTCTTATTCCCGGATATTGATGCAGTCGATAAGTCGCCAAATTCTTGAATGTAGCGATGATCCAAAGGGATTCCGTCGAAGCGTATGTGCTTTTAGCAAAGCATGGAGGTGGCTATCCCGGTTTCATCTCTTGGTTCAAACAAACGTAATTATCATTAATGGACCATTTCATTTCTTGGTCTAATTTGCAACTAATGCAACAATCCTTTTGTATTAAACTTGTAGGCTAATTCAGAGCCTATGGACGACGAATTGAGACAAGTCGTTGATGGTTTTGACTATAAGGTCCGTCCATTTAAGAAATCCAACATCAACAGGTATTGCTTTTGTACCTTTGGCAAAGAGCTAACTATGGTCAACCAAAATCTACAAATTGTGGGGTCTCTACTATCGGCAAAGGAGGTACCAAGTATTATGGAAGAGTTGAAGCAATTTACGAACTTCAATTCTATGGTGAAAATCCACCGAACGTCGTTATCTTCAAATGTTTTTGGTTCCAGCCTAAGGAGACTAGAAGGACTCATGAACATATAGGTCTAGACGAAATCAAACAAAGCACCCATTTAGATGTTCCCGATGTCTATACTACGGCTCAACAGGTGACCCAACTTTTCTATCTATCGTGGGCCTCCCAAACTGATGACAATCTGAATGGTTGGGATGTTGTTTATGAAGTGCCGCCATGTGCTAGACCACCTCCCCCCAATGAATAGGATTATGAACCACACATTAACCCAAACACATATGAAGGATAATTCTTCCAACAAACACGTCTTTCCAATAAATGTTTCAAGAACCGCTCTACTTCACCCCAGAACATGGAAGTAGATAGAAACAGTGAACCCGACTTCACCCTTGAGCCGGAACAAGCAGGGACACAACTAGAAGAGGTTACTGTTGTGTTTGAGGTTACTCTTGCATTTGACCTATCAATGCTTCACCAATTACAGAAAGGCCTTCCACATGTTGATGCCGCTGAACCCGATGAGCACATCATTCAGTACGACACGCGTGATAGTGATGATGATGATGCATTTATTGATCCCGGAGCATATATAGACGATCCAGACTATTATTAGTTTGTATGCATCCCGACTTAAATTTTGTACATATTATTATTCATGTCAAGTATTCAATTTGTTTATGTTGTACTAATTTCTTTTACTCTTTTTCATGGCAGGTGTTGAAAGATGGTGGGCGCATTTCAAGATCGTTCCACGAGTACTTCTTCATCGACGGGCCGCGGGAGGGGTACTTCCATTGCACCCTTATCTCTACGAAGAGCATTGGTAGACAGTCTAGGGACACCCACGGGCACTTCTTCATCAGCATCGTTGCCCACTGGGAGAGGAGGTCGAGGAGGGAAGAAGCAAAGAGGTACAAGACGTGGCCGTCGGAGAGGTAGGCGGAATGCTACGTCGTCCTCACCTCCACCCCCAACTCATTCACCCGAGCACACAGCTACTAGGGTGGACCCATTTGAGGTGGAGGCTTCAGGGACTCTAGACCATGAGCCATGGGTCGACGGGCCTTCGGCCCATGAGACTCCGGTCCTAGGAGCTACGTCACATGGGACTCTGGTCCTAGAGGCTTCAGCCAACGAGACTCGGGATCCAGGGGCTACGTCCCAGGAGACATCCGGATGGGGTACCTAGCCAGATCTGACCTAGGGGCCATGTGGCCATGCTGATGGTGGTGGGGATGAGTCTACTGAGAGTGAGGGCAAGGTAGTTGAGGGGGTCCCGTGTACCAACATGGTGGTACATTGCTCCCGCCTATGCTGGCGACCTGCGAGCAGATGCCGGTGATTATGCCTGATGGGTAGAAGTAAATGCATTTACTCTTTTTGTACCTTTTGCCTTCACATTTCTTAAAATATCTAATGCGTTGACCTTGTCATACTGCATGGGTTGGCATCACCCCCATGGAGTCTGCAAGCCAAACATTGTCCTTGGTGTGCTTTGATGGCTAAATTTCTCGGAGTTTGCCACGTTGTTTGGTGAGGGTCAGCTTCATCAACTAGGATTGAGCTGGGAGCACTACAAGCCTGTCCACGCCCTACCATAGGAGATGATCGATGGTGTCTTGTGCCACACGAGATTCGAGATGGTGATCAATAGCTTTTGGGTAATTTCTCCACGGGTGTAAAAATAGGAGCCAAGGTAGGGCACCAGAGGGGGGTGGGCCCCATCCAGGCGGTCTCCCTACACGGCCAGGGGGCAGGCCGCACCACCAGGGCGCCTCGAGGCCTGGTGGGCCCCCTCTGGCCCTCCTTCGGCCATCTGAAGTTTGCTGGAACGCTGATTTTTTATATATATTTCGTGGAATTTTTCAGGCACTGTAAATATGGGTATAAACCTGCAAAACACAGACATCAGTAGACAGAAACTGGCACTAGGTGCACTGGTGTTAGTAGGTTAGTTCAAATATGTTGAAAAAGGTATGAAAGTGTACGAAACACATAGCAATATCACCCAAAAGTTGCATGGAGCAAGCAGAAATTATAGATACGTTTGGGACGTATCAACATCCCCAAGCTTAATTCCTACTCGTCCTCGAGTAAGTAAATGATAACACAAATAATTTCTAGGGTGACATGCTAACACACATATAAGAACTTCAAAGTAAAGCAAGTAAGATATGCAATTCAACTCAAGACAATAACAAGCAAGAGTCTATATTTAGTATTGAAAATAGCAAAGTAAGAACATAAAGGTGCAAGAGCTCTCGTTGTCCGTGACTCGAATGTCTCTAAATGGTGTTTGCGTGCAAGAAGTGGGAGATGGGTTTAGAGCATAAAAATATTATATAGTTTAACTGAGAACTCAATCTACTAAAACTTCACACTTGGTCTCCTTCGGAATCTTATTTTGACTCATCCCCAGACCACTAGTCAGGCACAAGTCAAAATGATCCTCTCCCTTTCGACTTTGAGCACTCATGCAATGGATGAGTGCAAGCAAGATATGTTGGCACTTAGGATGGCAAAGAGAATGATAATCACTATGTAGTGCAACCAAGTTCTATAGTGTAAGGATCCCCACATAGTTATGCATGAATGATAATCACTATGCAGTACCAATATAACAATGGAGTACGAGTGTGGATCTTTCAAAAGGAATAGTAGTGTTGCCCCCTTCTCTCTTTTAATTTCTTTTTTTTCTTTTTTTTTCTTTCTTTTTTTGTGGCCTCTTTGGCTCTTTCTATTTATCTCTCATTTGTCCTCTTTGGGATCTTTTCATGTGTCCTCTTTTGGGATCTTTTAATTAGTCCTCTTTGGGATCTTTTCCTCACTTAAGGGCAACACTCTATATTTTACAAGAATAAAAAGATCTTCACACTTTATAAGAAGTACTCAACATAAAGACAAATGAAAACTATCATTATGTATCCAAATGCTGCCTCTGCCAGTGTAGCACGATATGCAATGAAACTAGCACGTCATGTAGCAATAATAAGGGCAAGGCCCAACTAGCATGCAACTCCTCGATCAAACAAAAGCATGTATGACATGAAGATCAAGTCATGAGATGGTGCATGTTACATGGCAATGTATCTCGGAAAGGCTAAAGAAATGCCTTAATAGATAGGTATGGTGGCTGTTTTGAGGAAGGATATAATGAGGCTTAAGATGACAGAGCGCATCATGCCAAGGGCTTGGATACACCGGAAAAGTTTGCACCAACTCTCAAGATGAGGAAGGGCAATGCACGGTACCAAAGAGGTTAGCAAAATATGGATGTTGGAAGTTCCAACAATCGAATACTCGCATTAGTCCGAAGAACGCATGCAATTATTATCGGTAACTCTTTATCTAGTCAGGAGATTCACAAAGGGACAAGTACCCTGAGGAGGAGTGTTTGGGGGTTTGGTTATCCTTGCACATCCTCGACCCATGATAACATGAGGGTACTCTATATATTCCAACCCCTCCAGAGGTTGGCGATCCATCTAGTAGCTAGAGTTCTCAACTATTTTTTTTTAGTTTTTGAAAATACACATGGATTTCCCAAAATAAGACAACTATCACTAATAGGCCCAAGCTCTTGACACCATTAGTCCAAACACTACTCAAATCAATACCTCAAAACTGTTGCAAGTTACTACTATACTTAAATAGCAACCTCAATTACCTACTCATGCAAGACTCACAACTCAGTGCAACAAGCCAACTCTCTAAACAAGATAAGCATGATAACTCAAGAGAGTTACAAAAGCAACCTAAATAAAATCTCTTCAAAATATAAAGCATGAAAACTAAGAGCTAAGCATGAGAGCAGCTATGAAAAGATAAAGGATACACAAAAATATAAGCATGAAAACCTATGTTGTGTTCTAGGGTGGAATGGAGCATGTTTCTATCCCAAACAAAGAAGGCTAGGTTCCAACTTGTTATGAACATCAAGCAAAACTAAAACAAACTAAAAAGTAAAGAGCAGGACGCTCCAAGCATAGCACATAACATATGATGTGATAAAAATATAGCATGGAGAAGGACGAACTGATGATTGTTGATGGAGAAGGGGATGCACGGGGGCATCCCCAAGCTTAGACACTTGAGTATCCTTGAATATTTCTTGAGGGTGCATGGGGGCATTCCCAAGCTTGAGCGCTTGACACTCATGGATCTTCTTCATCATCTTCCATCGCATACTTGAAAACTCCCTTCGTACGAAACTCGTCATAAGCTGATTAGAGTGCTTAGTACCCATAATAAAATATATTTTTCTCCACTGGAAATAAATATTTCATGAAGAGATACTATTTCTCAAGATTGCCAAAAAGTTTTTGCTAAGAAAAAGCAAGCTTAAGATTTGCAAAACGATGAAAACGCAAAATGTGGCAGAATCTGTGAAAAACAGACCAACAGGTAGTAAATAAATTTTTCAGGGCACTTCTGCAAATCAAATAAAAAAACTCAGAACAGATGCCAGAAACCCAATTGTATAGAGCATACCGTCAAAAACATTCATATCAAAAATATGATCTGGTGACTTCTGGTGAATTTTTCCGTCAAGCAGACAGAATCTGTTTCTGGACAGCATGTCACAACTTTTGAACTTTCTTGCAATCAGAGACTAAAACTTGGCACAAAGCTTAAAAATAAAGATACAATGATGTTGCTACAGTAGTAACACACATCAAGACCACTAAAAACTGAAAGTAAAAACTCAAAGTAAAGATAACAAGGGTTGTCTTCCTGGAGCTCATCTTTATAGCCATAAAGATAGGCTTAAGATTTTAATGATGCTCCGTAGGAATAATAGTTGTACAACAAAAGGGAACATCAAGAAGCCAATACCAAAAACATTTAAGTCTAACATGTTCCTATGCATAGGAATATTGCAATAGAATAATTCATTGAAGCACAAAGCAATAAGCATAGGAGGGCAAAACAAGTGCAGCTTCAAAACCTTCAACATAAAGAGAGGGAACTTGATATTATTAAAATATCTATAAGCATATGTTCCCTTCTCATAATAATTTTCAGTGGGATCATGCATAAACTCAACAATATAAGTATCACATAAAGCATTGTTACCATGATCCACATGGACTTCATGAAGAGGATAAAACTTGGAGTAAAAGAGAGACTGAATCTCTTCCCTATCCCGTAGGTCAGAATCATCTAGTATCCTATACCATTCCAGTGCTTTTCCTTTCAGTGACAAGGCAAATAATTTCCTCATGACTCCATCTATTGTCAAACCTGAAATCTTAAACAACTCACAAATTTCTGTAAGTTTAAACAAATGAATACTAGGATTGACTGTTCCATCTCCTGCATAACAATCATTCCTAATTATTTCAATTATCCCAAGTGGTATTTTGAATGGGATACATTCAGTAGGTGTAGGAGACTTCTCTACCACGAGTGTGGTAAAGCGGCCTTCCCCAAGCAGAAAACTAAGATTGTAGTTTTCCATAAGCCTAACTAGTGAAAATAAAAACAAGAAACGAAAAGATTTAATTGCAAGATCTAAAGATATACCTTCAAGCACTCACCTCCCCGGCAACGGCGCCAGAAATAGCTTGATGTCTACGCAAGCTTCTAGTCTTGTAGACTATGTTGGGCCTCCAAGCGTAAAGGTTTGTAGGACAGCAACAATTTCCCTCAAGTGGACGACCTATTCTTGTAGAGGTTCAAGATGGTTTCTCTCAACTGCAATCAAGAAACAAGAAGTCTCTTGTGTCCCCCAACACACCTAATAAAATGGTAAATTGTACAGGTGCACTAGTTCGGCGAAGAGATGGTAAAATATGGGTGATAGGTGTGGCAAAGCAAGGTAATATAAATATGTAATAAAAATTACAGCAATGTAGCAAGTGACAAAAGTGAACATAAACGGTGTAATAATGGTGAGAAACAAGGCCTAGGCTTCATATTTTCACTAGTGACGACTCTCAACAACATTAACATAGTCTAATCACATGATATTTCCACTAAAACTTGCAATGGTGATGTACTCGGAGGTCATTCCTTTGTGATCAAGAGAGGACGAGAATTATGTAGGGCTACAAAAGCACACCTCGGAGTTCATAGTTCTCATCTATGGATTTCCCAATGTCACCGCGGCCATCCAAAGAGAGTACCACAATCACCACAACGTATCTCAAGGATAGTCAAAGACAACCACCAAGAGACTCTCAACCTTCAATCAATTCACAAAAGAGGAAATCACTCATGAAAATATTCTTCTAATCCATGTCCAATAGACCGCTGTCACCATGGTCTCGGGGATTATACTAGATAAGATCAAGTGAGTACATCAATCCAATACATAGAAGAAGGGGAAACATCATGGGATCACCCTAGGTTAACATAGCCTATGATCACAATCAAGATCACATCATGGGAGAGAGAATTAACCACATAGCTAATGTAGAAGACCTCATCCCCGAGGAGGAACTACTGCCGCTTCATAGAGGGAGGAAGCAACGTTGATGGAGATGAATCCGGGGGCACTTGCCCGTCCCGGCAGGGTGCCGACACAGGAATTCTGGTCCCCCGAAACTTGTTGGCGATGGCGGCGGAGATTGGAATTGCTTCTAGAGAAAAGGGTTCTGGAATCAGGGTTTCCTCCACGGCGGTAAAAATAAGAGCCAAGGTAGGGCACCAGAGGGGGTGGGCCCCACCCAGGCGGGCTCCCTGCTCGGCCAAGGGGCAGGCCGCGCCACCAAGGCGCCTGGAGGCCTGGTGGCCCTCCTTCGGCCGTCTGGAGTCTTCTGGAACACTGATTTATTATACATACATATATTGTGTAATTTTTCGGGCACTGTAAATATGGGTATAAACCTGCAATTCATAGACATCAGCAGACAGAAACTGGTATCGGGTGCACTAAGTTAGTAGGTTAGTCCAAAAATGTTGAAAAAGGTATGGAAGTGTAGAAAACACATAGCGATATCACCCAAAACTTGCATGGAGCAAGTAGAAATTATAGATACGTTGCGGACGTATCAGAGGCCCAGTAAGAGAACTATCCATCTTGTTGGCAGAAAGACTTCTGTGTTTGAAGACCTAGAATAACCTGAGGAAGATGCACCTGAGGAGATCCTAGTTCCTCCCAAGAAGAAGAAGCTGATGGGTGATGCAATGAAGTCTGCTCCAAAGCCTGCTGCTAAAGCAAAGTAGGTTGTAGCTTCCAGGAAGATCGCCAAAGATATAGCTGCAGCTGCTAAGAGCAAAGGCCCTTCATACAGTACCCATGCTGCAGAAGAAGAACAAGATGAGAATGCTCCAGTTCTCAGGAAGCTCAGACCATATGTACCACTCCACAATGATGCTCATCTTGTAGAAGAAGACATGAAGAAGAGGAAGGATGCCAGATTAAAAAAGCGGAGAGCTGCTGATCCATATGTTGTCAGAAGAAGAACTGTTGTTGATCCAAGGTTTCACACCAAGGAACAACAAGATTTTTATAAGACAGTCTTGTATGACAAGAGTCTTGTTGTCAGTGATATGAGGTATGTTGACTGGGCATACATCAAGGAGAATCAGAATTTATTTCCACGTGTACAAGAGAACTTCAGGCTAGTTGGCATAGAAGATTTTGTTGGGAAAGAGATGACCGCATGGAATGACGAGATGATCATGCAATTCTATGCAATAGTTCATTTCTATGATGACTCTTTAGTTTGGATGACCGATGGTCACAAGTAGGAAGCCACAATTGCTAAATGGGCTGCTATCATTGGTATTACCAAGCAGGAAGAAGCAGATGTAGATGTGTATGCAGATGCTAAGCAGAATCACAACTCCATGGCCAATATGTACAAGACCATTCCACATCAGTATTTCGCCAGTCACAAGCTTGGTTCAGTTTATTTTCTGCAAGCTAGTATTCCCACGACAAACACTATACTGCAATACACCCTCATGCCTAAATCAGGTGATGAGAAGATGATCAGAGGATGTTCAATCAACTTGCTGCACCTACTTGATACCCATACCAAATTTAGAGTGATGGACTTGATAGTTCAGACTATCCTAAGGACTGATGCGGATTAGAAGAGATCCTGTGGATATGCACCTTATATTCAGATGCTTATCAATGCCAAGCTAGGCAAGCATGCATATCAACTTGATCGTCCCCATCTACCTCTTCAGGCTGAGTTTGAAGATAATGAGGTTGTGATGGATGACAATGATCCCAACTCAGCTGCAGCAAGAATGGCAGCAGAGGCAGCAGAGGCTGAAGCTGCTAGAAATAGGCCACCTCCAGTTCCACAGCTTAGAACTCAAGCTAAGCAAATGGCATTTCTAGTGAGCACTGTCCAAGGCATGGAGAAGAACATTCAGGCGATTATGCAAAATCAGAAGAGCCTTGAGAGAGTTGTGGAGAGTAAATTCCACAACATAGATATGAAGGTAACCGAGTTGACCACCATTGTCAGACAGCTTCAACATGAAGTTTAGACTGTGGAGATTCCACTCTCAGAAGATGAAGATAAAGATGATGATGATGAGTATCCTCCTCCCACTACTACACAGTTCAGCAAAAGTCACCGGTCAGTTGTTGTTCCTGCTCCGGAGACAAGACAACCATCTTCAGCACAAGCTTGAGCACCTTCAGCACCAGCTCTAGCTCAAGCTCCTTCAGTATCACTCCTCCAGCTCCAAGGACTTCGGCAGAAGCCCTCGCCAACGTTGTTTTCTCGACTCCATCATCAGCTGCCCAGAGAGACGACTAGTTCTATACTTTTGAACTTTTTGGCAACTTATTGCCAAAGGGGGAGAAATGTATAGATCACAGGCTTCGTGTGAGAGAGAGCTTTTGACTTTATTTTCTCTCGTTTGGTTTTAAAAACTTTGGTTTTTGGATGACTTTTATCATATATGTGTGTAATCATACGCTTTATCCTGTGTGATGCTACTATATCATCTTTTAGCTATCCATGTGATGATCATTCACTTATCTTGTTGGTGTCATGTGCATTTCTATTCTTTTTTATGCACCACCAAGATGTATGTGACATGGAAGAATAACCCATGATCCTAATCAATTGTGCATTTGCATTCAAACGCAAATTTTCAATAATGCACAAATTTACGGGGAGCTCTTGCTTTTCACATACTTCTCAATGTGTCGATGCTAATCATTAATTATATCTTTCGTCGAAGCTTTGATCTATATGTTGTCATCAATTACCAAAAAGGGGGAGATTGAAAGCACAATTTCTCCCTAGGGTGGTTTTGATAATTGATCACAACATATGCTCAAAGTTAGCCACCAAAACACTCAGTCATTTTCCCCCACATATCCACTCTGTCAAGTAAACATTCACAAATTCGGTGTGACCAACATTGTCGCATCGGACCCACCGAGTTTGAACCTAAGATAGAACCCTAGCCATTCCCACCAAATCGGTGCAATTGAAACTGCATCGGTGCTACCGAGTTGAGTGTGACCAACATTTTGTTGCCAAGATACACAAAATCGGAATTTCTGAGTTTGAGTATCGGTGCCACCTAGTTTGGCCATCTGACCGTTAGTCACCTTTTCGGTGCCACCATGTTCTATATATCGGTCTCACCAAGATTCAAAAGTTCACCACTTTAGTGCTAATCGGTACCACCGAGTTGTCCACTTCGGTGTCACCGAGTTTGCTCTTTTGTGTGTAACAGTTGGATTTTGGTTGCTGCCCATATATACCCCTTCACCCACCTCTCATTCGTGGGAGAAGCACTGACAACATACACTTTATTTCCAGATCCATTTTCTGAGAGAGAACCACATACTCATCTGTTGAGACCAAGATATTATAATACTATCATTTGAATCTTGATCCCTAGCCTCCCCAAACTGCTTTCCACCAAATCAACCTCTCCTACCCATGCATATTCTGTGAGAGAGATATTTCTGTTGAGGAGACTATCTTTAGAAGCACAAGAGCAAGGAGTTCATTGATCCACCCCATCTATTACCTTTTGGAGGGTGGTGCCTCCTAGATTGGTTAGGTGTCGCTTGGGAGCCTCCTACTTCGTGTTGTGGAGTTGAACCAAGATGTTTGTAAGGGCAAGGAGATTGCCTACTTCGTGAAGATCTACCGTGAGTAAGGCTAGTCCTCCGTGGACGGAAGCCATGCTGGGATAGACAAGGTCGCTTCTTTGTGGACCCTCCATGGGTGGAGCCCTCCGTGGACTCTCGCAGCCGTTACCCTCCATGGGTTGAAGTCTCCAATAACATGGACGTAGCGCCACCTATCGGAACCATGCCAAAAATCACCGTGTCAACCTCATGTGTTTGATCTCCCTACCTTACTCCTCTACTTTACACTTGCATGTTTTACTTTCTGCTGCAATACTATTAGAACTACATGTGTAGGGTGTACTTGACTTGTGATAACTGTCGTAGCTACCTCTCAAGTAAAATTGGGAAAAGGTAAAAAAATTATCTTGTCAAGTAGTCTAATCATCCCCCCCTCTAGACATACTTTCGATCCTACAATATTCTTATTCTTCTTCTACTTCTTCTTCATGTTCTTCATCTTATTCTTCTTCTTCTTCTTCTTCTTCTTAGCTAATTATCCCCCAAAATGACATAATTAGCTTATTTTGTTCATTTATGACATAATTAGCTTAGTTAGGTCAAAAATGGCATAATAACCTGAGTTAGCTCATAAATGTCATATGCTTAGCTTGTTTTCCTCTAAAATGATATAATTAGCTTAATTAGGTCAAAAATGGCATAATAACCTTAGTTAGCTCATAAATGTCATATACTTATCTTAGTTTCCTCTAAAATGACATAATTAGCTTAGTTAGATGAGAAATGGCATAATAACCTTGGTTAGCTCAGAAATGTCATGTACTTAGCTTATTTTCCTCCAAAATGACATAAGAAGCTCAAAAATGGTACAAAAAGAAAAAGAAAGAATAGAAGAGGAAATAGAAGAAAAAAAGAATAAAAGAAGAAGAATGAGCTTCTTGTTTCTTTCTTCTTATTATTTTCCTTCTTTTTCTTCTTTTTCTTCTTCTTCTTTTTCTTCTTATTCTTCTAGTCTTCTTCTTCTTCTTCTTCTTCTAGTCTTCCTATTCTTCTTATTCTTCTTCTACTACTACTACTACTACTACTTCATCTTCTTCAACATCATCATCTTCTTCTTCTTCGTCGTCGTCTTCTTAGCTAATTATCCTCCAAAATGACATCATTAGCTTATGTAGTTCATTTATGACATAATTAGCTTCTTTTAGGTCAGAAATGGCATAATAACCTTGGTTAGCTCATAAATGTTATATACTTAGTTTCTTTTCCTCTAAAATGGCATAATTACTTTAGTTAGATCAAAATGGCATAATAACCTTGGTTAGCTCATGAAGGTCGTATACTTAGCTTGTTTTCCTCCAAAATGACATAATTAGCTTAGTTAGGTAGAAAATGGCATAATGACCTTGGTTAGCTCATAAATGTCATATACTTATCTTATTTTCCTCTAAATGAAATAATAAGCTCAAAGATGTCATACACTATTCTTCTTCTTCTTCTTCTTCTAACTTTCTTATTCCCATTTTTCTTATTTGATTTACTACATGGAAGCTCGCATTGCTGGAGTACTTTAGTTTTTGTTTTGAGTTGTGTTGATGAATAATGTGGAACTATATATATGTATCCATATATGGATTAACATTGTTAAAATTTTGGTTCTTTTTATATGCATTGGTTCTTTTTATGTGGCCTAGCTCACTATATATCATATATGTGTTGTGAACTCTTTATATTATATATCTGCTGTGAAAATGCAGGAAAATAAGAGAAAATAAATAAAACATGAGTAATACACGCACTTTGCCGTCTGCCAGCCGATGGCAAAGGCCTTTGCCGTCTGCTAGGTGATGGTAAAGCGGACATGTGGCAGCAACTTGTGCAACTTCGGAGCACCAGGTCTGACCCATTTGGTCATTTTGCCATCCGCTAGCAGAGATAAAGACCAATGCTGGCAGAAAGCAAAGGGGTTGGTGTTGGCAGGCCCGCTGGCAGCCGGCAAAGACCAGTCCTGGCAGACGGCAAAGGGAGACACATGGCAGTTGACGGCAAAGTGGCTGGTGTTGGCAGGCCCGCTAGTAGACGGCAAAGACCAGGGTAGGCGGACGACAAAGGTAGGCACGTGGCAGCTGATGGCAAAGGTTGTCGTTAGCCACCTAACGGGGCTCACAGCTATGCTTTGCTGTCTAGTCCCTTTGCGGTTTGCTCGTCTAGGAAGACCGATGGCAAAGATCTTTGTTGTCCGTTGCGCCCTCGCGCACGGCAATGAAGGTCTTTACCGTGACTTTCAGTGCCGAAAGTGGGCAGTCAGCCAGCAGACGACAAAGGTCTTTGTCGTCCGTGACCTAGTCCTTTGTCGTCTGCTATGGCGGATGGCAAAGAAGCTAATTCTTGTAGTGTAAGGGATAGTAGAACGCCTATTTCATGAAGATCTACCCCGAGTGAGGCTAGTACATCATGCACGTAAGTCGTGGAATAGACAAGGTTGCTTCTTCCTGGACCCTGATACTTGTGATCTGTGTTGGGTTTTTCCCCGAAGAGGAGGGAACGATGCAGCACAATATAGATAAGTATTTCCCTCAGTGAGAATCAAGGTTATTGAACCAATAGGAGGACCACTCAGTTTCCAATCTTCAGCGCCTACACACAAAATAGCAAACACTTGCACCCAACACGAGCAAGTGGGTTGTCAATCCCTTTGAACTCGTTACTTGAAAGCGATAAGTAGTGATAGATAAATATTTTAAATTTATTAAATATAAAAATAAATACAAATAATAAAAGACAGTGAGGTATTTCCTATATGTATTTATATTTGTGAATAGACCCGGGGCCATAGTTTTCGCTAGAGGCTTCTCTCTCGTAGAAAGCATATAGTGGGTAAACAAATTACTATTGGGCAATTGATAGAAAAGAGCATAGTTATACAATATTTATTCATGGAAATGATCATTACATATAGGCATCATGTTTGTAAGCAAGTAGACTGACTCTTGTCTACATCTACTACTATTACTCCTCCCATCGACCGCTATCCAGCATTCATCTAGAGTATTAAGTCAAAACAGAGTAATGCTTGGAGAACAATGACATGAAGTAGACAAGGTAAATCCAATTAATATGAATCAACCCCGTCGTTTACCCTTAGCCGAAGTAATACAATACATGCAATGTCCCTCTCTCTCACTGGGATTGAGCACAACAAAATTAAACCACCTACAATGCACCTCTCCCGCTCAAGATAAATCAATCTAGTTGGTCAAACAAAATCAATTGACCAGAGAGAATTATGAAGCTATCACAATCATGCATATAAGAATTCAGATAAGATTCAAATATTATTCATGAATAATCTGAACGTAAACCCACAATTCATCAGATCCCAATAAAAGCACCGCACAAAAGTGATTACATAAGATAGATCACCGCGGGAATCATGGTGATCATGGCAATCAAGAACATAGAGAGAGAGATAGCCATCTATCTACTAACTACGGGGAGGTCAATGGTGAACTACTCACATATCATCACGAGAGTAGCAAGGTTAACATAGAGGCCCTCCATGATCGATCCCCCCATTCGGCAGGGCACCGGAACAGGGCTCCTGATGGGCACACGACAAAACAAAGCCTTGTTGTCGTGGTTTTGTCACGGCAGATGTCCTCGTGAACGGACTTAGTGGTGAGGCCATCATCGCAGTGTGGCGACTCGAAGGGGTTGATCGAGAACGAGATACGGACTTACCCACGTTCGCCCCTCCAATGGAGGTCAAAGCCTACGTCCTGATTTGGTGTCTAGATTGATGAGATCTCGATTACAAGGATGCAGAATCGCTAACCTAGCTCTCGAGGGTTTCTTACTTGATCTTTCTAGCTCGAGGGCTCCCTTTATATATAGGTAGAGGCCTCGAGTTTACAATAGAGTCCGGGTGGAATAAGAACTCGTGGCTTAGTAGAATTCTATTTCATCTTGCTTCCCAAGTTAGGAGAGTTCATGGCGTCTCCTGCCTTCTGGGCCTTGAGTCGTCGTCTCCTGGTGTTGGGCCGCCAGAAAACATATTGGATAAGTCTTCGAGCTCAATCTTATTGTTTCTTCTTTATAGCTCGACTCGGTCCCATAGGGTGGGTTATATCCTAGGGTTATATCCCCGACATTAGGCCCCAGGTTGACTTGAACTTGTTCGTGTCAAGCTATCTTGATCAAACAATGAGCCGGCAATCTTTCGCCTCTTATCTGTTGAACAAAAAGCACGCTGGGTTATTTCTTCCTTTTGATACTTAACATCTTCTTAGTCTATATCAACAAGATGTCGTCAGGTTGACTATTGTCGTCCAGGTCATCATGGTGAATCTTTTTGAAAACAACACTAAATCCGGTCTGGCGTGAAAATCTAGGCGCAAACCCAGCCGCTCATTTCCTGCGACCATTCTTTTTCGACTCCCCCCTTTTCCTTACAAATAGGCGGGCAACCCCCTGTGCTATCCTTTCATGTCTTCTTCTTCCTGGCACTCTTCCCCATTGCCACGCGTGCAAGATCTTTGAAAATGACGACCGGGCCTTCTTGAGCATGCCACCTGCGCATTGGATCTTCTTCATCTTCGTCGTGGTACACACGGTCGCCATATTTCACCTTCAACAGGAAACAGATACACATTTTCCCCTTCTGAGGGTGTGTAGATTTATCAGCATGTTCTACCGATGTTCATACTATGTGCATCAAGTCTCCGAGGAACCATCCCATAGGTCCACAAATCTCTCTTTGTTGGTACATCTGCTGGCCCACCGCAGTCTTATCATACATCCTTGTTGAATAGATTCGGAATGAACCACCTTAGGATTCCCTTGTCTGAACATTGTGATTTTCTGTTGCTGTCATTTTAGAACACATATTTCCCCTATTTTCTGCTTATACTTAGATCCATCGCGAGAGAGGACACTTATTGCAACTTGTTTCTGAGGTATTTTTTTCCTGCTAAGTCCCTCATGAAAATTCTCTACTCGTTTTTGTCAGCTTAAGACATTGCTTGGTAATAGTTTTGGTGACTCCAGTGTACTTATAAAACACAAATCAGTAGACTGCTCGTATCCTGTACTTTAGCTTATTCCTGCTTTTTTCCTTTGTAGCCGTCTCAAACCACAAATGCCTCCCAAGAACTCCAAGGCTTGGAGTTGGACTAGGTCTCAAGAGTCCAAGCTTACTTTAGAAAACCTGGTGAGTCAAGGATTTTTGTCGCCTCAGAAAGAGATAAGCTAGCGGGCTCCTATGGGAGAAGGAGGGAAGAGGGTTCGGGGCTCCTGCGGTTCTAGATCGGACGAGAGGAGAGGCGGAGGATCTCCCTACTATGCAGTCGATGGTGGTCCAAGCCGGTAGAGCTCGGCTCGATCCCGAGCACAGGGGCTCCGAGGGGAGGAACTTCGAGTGTAGGGGTTCAATTAGGAGGGGGGAGAGGAGCTCGGGGGTACTTTTATAGGGAGGATGACGGTCCACCGCGAGCTCTTACACCAACATGGTCATTACCATCGTTGGCGGGCACTAGGAACTGCGGGGGCCTACCTGGGATTTTTGTGGATGTCGTCCATGACTAGGAGGAGAGAGGGGGAGTGGGGAAAGGCGAGGGGCGTCACGCGTGTGAGCATGCACGCTGGCCTAGCCGGCGTCGCTCGGCATGCGTGGGAGAGGGCCAGCAAGGAGAGAGAGAGGCGGGGGCCTATAGCGCGGCATGTCTCGGATGCCGAGGCAAGCTAAGTGGCAAGAGGGGTGCCCGAGGCTATCGGGGCCTCAGAATTGGGGCGACTACAGTGCAGATTGGCACTGTAGCACGCATTAGAGCATGCGTATTGCATGCCATGGCAAGCTACACTCGCTCTGGGTGTTCTCCCTTTGTCCACTAGTCTCTCGAGGATGCATGGATTCTTGTTGCATGCTTAGGAAGAGAGGAGATGAGGTAGAAGTGAGGGGAGAGGTAGAAATGAGACTGACCGGGCTGACTAGAGGGGTAAAAGTAGGGTTTTACCATAGCAATGATTGAACGGAGTCTAGGGGAGAGTTAGTGGGGTGCATGATGACTAGAGGAAGCTCTCGTAAAAATTGGGGTGAAGGAGAATAGTGGAAGAGGTGAAAACATGGCTTTTACAAATCACCAAATGGTGTTTGATGTTGTTTTAGGCAAGGTACTCTTCCCTAATTGTTGTTTGATTTAACAGGGTCAAATGATGAGTAAACATAGGATTGATCACAGGATTTGAGCCTATTTGAATAGAGTTGGCAATGTAGACTTCGGAAACCCTAGAAATGGGTAGAAATGGTTTTCTTTAGATATAGCAAGGCAGAACTATTCCTCCTAATTCACCACTTGGTATGGTGGCATTATTTGATTATTAGAGCATGCCCACGAAGTTTGGGATCAATTGGGAAAACTTGGAAATGTATAGTTGCTCAAATTTGGTTATGTACATATAGGGGTTTCGAATATTTTGGTGAATCCAAACACTTAGTATTGAGGTGTAACTTGGCAAGATAATCACATATATCATGTGTGAATTGCCAGAATTTTCCTGGAATTATTTGATAATATTTCCTATGGAAATATTTCAAATACATGAAATAGGAAGAAAAACTTTTCAAGGGGTTTGTCAAATATTTTGAACATGACCATGTGTTGAAACTCATATATATGGAAAATATATGTCCACTGAGTTTTCCTAAATTTTCTCAAATATTTTTGAAGCATAAAAATAATTTTCCCCTATAAAAGACCATTTCTGGCCTTGGAAAAATGTATTTAAATAAAATAGAAAAATAACTTTGAAAATAATTATTTTGTGGTCTTGGGAAGTATTTTTGATAATAGGATCCAAAAAAATATTTGGGGCAAAACATCTTCCCTTATTTGAGGTCTTGTAGTACAACCCTCAAGTTTAGGCTTTTTGAAAGCTTAAATTAAATAAATGATTTTTTGGTAAAAAAAATATTTTATAAAAAACATTAAGTCTTATACACATGGCATGATCATTAGGCAAATTTTTGGGTCAAGGGGATGAGTCTTGAGAGAAGGAGAATTTTCGTGATTTAAAACACAACCAAGCACTCAAGCAAATAGCAATCAATTCAAGCATCACAATCACACACAAAAAATTGCTCTTAATTTTTATAAACTCATAGCATAGAAAAGTGGTACAAACACACGGTGTAACAGACCTACCCCCTTTACAAGAATATCGTCCCCGTGATTCCTAAGCTAGGCGCTAAAGACATAAGGGAACTCAGAACTCGGATATTCTTCATGCTCCCAGGTTGCTTCTCCTTTAGTATGGTTGCTCCATTGGACCTTGAAGTAATTGATGGTGCAGCTTTGAGTGCATCCAAAATGCAAACTGGTCCCTCACGATAAGTGAGGTCTGGCTGAAGGTCGATGGCTTGATGATCGATGTCCTTGCAGAGATCGGGGCGGTTTCGAACTTGGAGGAATTTCCGGAGCTGTGAGACGTGGAATACGTTGTGCACATCGGAAAGCTCGGAAGGTAGCTCTAGTTCGTAGGCAACTTCTCCTCATCTTGCGATGATCTTGAAGGGGCCTACGTATCTTGGTGCAAGATTTCCCTTGACATGGAAGCGCTTGGTCCCTTTGAGCAGCGTGACTCGGATACATACATGGTCTCCGTTGTTGAAACTCACTTCTCGGCGACGGGAGTCGGATGTGTTATTCTGTATCGACTTGGTGGTCTCTAGGCGTCCTCTAACAAGTTGAACTTGCTTTCCAACTTCACGAAGTATGTGTGGTCCAAACATTAGTCCTTCTCCAGTTTCTGACTAGTTTTGGGGAGTGCGGCACTTGCAACCATACAACACCTCAAATGGTGCCATGTCAAGACTCGATTGGTAGTTGTTGTTGTAAGAGAACTCGGCAAAGGGTAAGCATTCTTCCCATTTGGCTCTGTATGCCAAAACACAAGCATGAAACATATCTTCGAGTATTTGACTTACTCGTTCTGTCTGTTCGCCTGTCTGAGGGTGAAAAGCGGTGTTGAAGGATAGCTTGGTTCCATAGCTTCTTGAAACTGGTTCGAGAACCTCGAGGTAAATTCAGTACCTCGGTCTGACACGATCTCCTATGGAATTTCGTGGATTCTTACGATGCGCTCGATGTACAGGCTAGCTAGCTTGTGCCCGTCGTAGCTGGTCTTGACAAGAATGAAGTGGGCTACCTTGGTCAGGTCACCGACAATTATCCAAATGGAATCATGTCGTTTGCCTGACATGGGAAATCCAGTGATGAAATCCATCCCAATTCTGTCCCACTTCCATTCAAGCACTTTGAGAGGTTGTAACAATCTAGCGGGTCACTGATGCTCAGCTTTGACTCTCTCGCATATGTCACACTTAGCTGCAAAATAGGTCAGTTCTCTCTTCGTGCCAGGCCACCAAAATCTTGCTTTGAGGTCTTGGTACATCTTGGTTCCTCCAGGATGGATGGAATATGGAGTGTCGTGGGCTTCTTGCAAGATCAGATTATTGAGCTCAACTTTGTTGGGTACGCAAATGCAGTTCAGAAACCATACAACTCCTTGTTCATCCACTAAGAATCCTAGGGCCTTTGCTTTGTTGATCTTCCTCTGGATGTCTTCAATACTCTCGTGTACCTTCTGAGCCTCCTTAATATCATCCATCAAGGTTGGATTTTGCTTCATGGTTGGCCAGAAGTCCTGGTGCAACTAGTTCCAACCCAAAGCTTTCAAGTTCTTCATACAGGGCGGGTAGCCTTTCCTTAATAATAGTATTCAAGGAACAAGCATTTCTGCTCAAGGCATCTGCTACCACATTGGCCTTTCCAGGGTGGTACTGAACACTGAGGTCGTAGTCTTTGATCAACTCCAACCGTCTTTGTTGCCTCATGTTCAATTCCTTTTGAGTGAAAATTTACTTCAAACTCGTGTGGTGTGTGTATGTCTCACATTACTTTCCGAGAAGGTAATGTTGCCATGTCTTCAAGGCATGAACCACAACTGCCAACTCAAGATTGTGAGGGGCTTAGTTCTCTTCATGAGTATGTTGTTATCTAGATAGATATGCTACGACTCTGCCTTCTTGCATCAGAACACCACCAAGCCCGGTTCTTGATGCATCACAATATATCACAAACTCCTTCTGAATATCGGGGGTGGCCAAAATTGGGGTTCTTGTCAATCTCTTCTTGAGCTCCTGGAAGCTTTCTTCGCACTTCGGCGCACATTCAAACTTCTTGTCCTTCTTCAAGAGTTGATTCATGGGTCGAGCAATGCTTGAGAATCCTTGGACGAACTTGTGGTAGTACCCCGAAAGTCCGAGGAAGCTTCTGACTTCCTTCACGTTGATTGGAGATTGCCATTCAGTCACGGCTTCAGTCTTGGCATGATCCACTGACAATCCTTATGTCGTCAACACATGACCCAAGAATCCAACTTCGTGCAGCGAGAATTCACACTTCCTGAATTTGGCATAAAGCTGGTGCTCTCAAAGCTTATCCAGGACCATCCTCAAGTGCTACTCATGCTCTTCTTTAGACTTCAAGAAGACAAGTATGTCGTCAATGAAGACAATGACAAACCTGTACAAATACTCCATGAAGACTTTGTTCATGAGGTACATGAAGTAGGCTAGGGCATTGGCTAACCCAAATGACATGACCGTGTACTCATACATGCCATACCGGGTCACGAATGTCGTCTTCGGAATATCTTGGGGTTTGATCTTCAACCGGTAGTACCCAGACGTGATAGATCTTGGAAAACACCTTGGCACCATTTAGTTGATCGAATAAGTCTTCAATCTTGGGGAGTGGGTACTTATTATTTATTGTGACCTCATTGAGAGAACGGTAATCGACACAGAGTCGGACAGTTCCGTCCCTCTTTGACACAAATAGAACAGGTGATCCCCAAGGAGAGGCACTCGGGAAAATAAATACTTTTCTAAGCTCCACAGCTAGTTGCTTCTTCAGTTCAGCCAACTCTTCGGATCACATTCTACAGTGCTTCTTATAGATGGGTCCCGCTCCGGACATTAGCTCAATGATGAACTCAATGTCACGACGAGGAGGCATTCTGGGCAGCTCATCAAGAAAGACATATGGGTATTCACATACTACAGGAACTTGATCCAACTCAATCCATGACACACAATTGACCTGAGGGGCTTGAGCGCAGGTAGTGTTGGGAACATGCTTGACTTTGACTCCTTGGCTATTGGTCATGATAATAGTCCGCTTGACACAGTCTAGCAAGCCGTGGTGCTTGGTTAACCAGTCCATGCCAAGGATCACATCCAAGCCTTGCGACTTCAAGAGGATAAGATCTGCTAGGGCGTCTACCACGTTGATGTTAATCCCAGCTCCTTTACATCCTATTTTGGACCTCAAAACTAAACTCAAGGTTTGCATCAACATATGACGACCCAGGGGTGTAGGCTTCATACCACTCTCTAGTGCAAACTTTTGGGTGACAAAATAATGTGAAGCACCACAATCAAACAGAACGGTTTTTGGGGTTCAGTTGACAAGGAATGTACCCAACATGACATACGGGTCTTCGTGGGCTTCCTCGATGCTGATGTGATTCACATGACCCTTGCATTATTGGGATGGTTGCGGGAAGCTGGGTTCCTTGGCGGCGCTCCACAACCTTGACCTTGATTTGGCGCATTGGGGCGCGGTGCATCGGGCTTCTTGTTGGGGCACTGCTTTGAGATGTGTCCGGGTTGACCACATCAAAAGCATGTGATCTTACCAGAGTTGTTGAATTTGCCACCAGTGTTGTTATTGGGGCTGTTGTATGCTGGCCTGGGGTTAGCATATTGCTGAGGCTGGTAGCTCGGACGAGGTGCACGAGTCCTGGCTTGCTGAGGCTAATAGGTTGGCCTGGCTGAAGCTCGCTTCCAGGGGCGAGGCTTTTGGTTGCTAGAACTACCCTTGATGATCATCTTGCGCTTGCGAGTATCTTCCATGGCATGATGCTTGTCTTCGAGCATGAGGGCCTTATTCACCAGGTCAAAGAAAGTTCGGCAGTCGCAGATAACGAGCTGATACTTGCTACCTCTTGAGCTTGCATTGGTTTTTCCCTTGAAGAGGAAAGGGTGATGCAGCACAGTAGCAGTAAGTATTTCCCTCAGTTTGAGAACCAAGGTATCAATCCAGTAGGAGTATCAAGCCAAGTCTCCACCGTACCTGCGTAAAAACAGCAAACTTGCACCCAACGCTACAAAGGGGTTGTCAATCCCTTCACGATTGATTGCAAGGTGAGATCTGAAGGCGGAAAGTGCAACAAAGTAAAAGTATAGGGATGAAAATATGATGGGAACTAGACCCGGGGGCCATAGTGTTCACTAGAGGCTTCTCTCATGATAGCAAATATTACGGTGGGTGAACGAATTACTGTCGAGCAATTGATAGAACCGCACAAAGTCATGACGATATCTAAGGCAATGATCATACATATAGGAATCACGTCCGAGACAAGTAGACCGATACTTTCTGCATCTACTACTATTACTCCACACATCGACCGCTATCCAGCATGCATCTAGTGTATTGAGTTCATGACAAACAGAGTAACGCCTTAAGCAAGATGACATGATGTAGAGGGATAAATTCATGCAATAGATATAAACCCCATCTTTTTACCCTTGATGGCAACAACATGATGCGTGCCTCGCTACCCCTTCTGTCACTGGGTGAGGTCACCGCACGGTATGAACCCAAAACCAAGCACTTCTCCCATTGCAAGAATAATAGATCAAGTTGGCCAAACAAAACCCACAACTCGAAGAGAATTACAAGGATATGAAATCATGCATATAAGAGATCAGAAGAAACTCAAATAAGATTCATAGATAATCTGATCATAAATCCACAATTCATCGGATCTCGACAAACACACCGCAAAAGAAGATTACATCGGATAGATCTCCATGAAGATCATGGAGAACTTTGTATTGAAGATCCAAGAGAGAGAAGAAGCCACCTAGCTACTAGCTATGGACCCGAAGGTCTATGGTGAACTACTCACGCATCATCGAAGAGGAAATGGTGTTGATGAAGAAGCCCTCCCTATCTGAATCCCCCTCCGGCAGGGCGCCAGAACGTGCCCCAGATGGGTTCTTGCGGAGACAGAAGCTTGCGGCGGCGGAGAAGTATTTTCATGGCTCTCTCCTGTGGTTTTGGATTTTTCGGGGATTTATAGGCGGAAGAAGTAGGGCAGAGGAGCCACAGGGGGCCCAGAAGCTTGCTAGGCGCCCCCCCCCCCCAGGCCATGGCTAGGGGGCTTGTGGCCTCCCCTGATGCCCTCTGCCTTGGTTCTCAAGCTCCCTGTGTATCTTCTGCTCTAGAAAAAATATTTTTGGAGGTTTTATTCTGTTTGGACTCCGTTTAATATTCTCCTCTGAAAAGGGTCAAAAACATGGGAAAAATAGGAACTAGCACTTGGCACTGAGTTAATAAGTTAGTCCCAAAAAAGATATAAAAGGCATACAAAACATCCAAAGTTTGACAAGATAATAGCATGGAACCATCAAAAATTATAGATACGTTGGAGACATATCAAGCATCCCCAAGCTTAACTCATGCTCGTCCTCGAGTAGGGAAGTGATAAAGAATGAATTTTTTATGTGGAATGCTACCTAGCATATTTGTCCTTTGTAACTTCTTTAATGTGACATGAATGTTCAGATCCGTAAGATTCAAAACAATAGTTTGCTATTGACATGAAAACAATAATACTTCAAGCAAACTAGCAAGGTAATCATGAACTTTCGAAATAACAAGGCCAAAGAAAGTTATCCCTACAAAGTCATATAGTCTGGCTATGCTCCATAATCCCCACACAACGAATTTAAATCATGCACGACCCCGGTATTGGCCAAGTAATTGTTTTCGCACTCTTACTTTCTCAAACCTTTTCAAACTCTCACGCAATACATGAGCGTGAGCCATGGATATAGCACTTATAGGTGGAATAGAGTGTGGTGAAGGTTGTGAGGCAAAAAGGAGGATATGGTCACATTGACTCGGCGTATCAAAAGGGCTATGGAGATGCCCATCAATAGATATCAATTCTCAGACCTTTTTCAACTCTCACGCAATACATGAGCGTGAGCCATGGATATAGCACTTATAGGTGGAATAGAGTGTGGTGAAGGTTGTGAGGCAAAAAGGAGGACATGGTCACATTGACTCGGCGTATCAAAAGGGCTATGGAGATGCCCATCAATAGATATCAATGTGAAAGAGTAGGGATTACCATGCAATGGATGCACTTAGAGCTATAAGTGTGTGAAAGCTCAAAAGGAGAACTAGTGGGTGTGCATCCAACTTGCTTGCTCACGAAGACCTAGGGCAATTTTGAGGAAGCCCATCATTGGAATATACAAGCCAAGTTATATAATGAAGATTCCCACTAGAATATGGTGGTGACAAAACAAGAGACTCTCAATCATGAAGAACATGGTGCTATTATGAAGCACAAGTGTGGAAAAAGATAGTAGCATTGTCCCTTCTCTCTTTTTCTCTCTTTTTTTTGTTTGGGCTCTTTGGCCTCTTTCCATATCTCTCTCTTTCTCTCTCTTTTTTGTGTGGGCAACTTTGGCCTCTTTTTTATTTTTTATTTATTTTCCTCACATGGGACAATGCTCTAATAATGATGATCATCACACTTTCATTTACTCACATTTCAATGCTTAGAATGATGATGACTCTACAGGAAATGCCTCCGGCAGTGTACCGGGATGTGCAACGATCTAGCTTGGTGTATGACTCGCTGGCTATCTTACGATCATGCAATGGCAATATGCAAGTGACGGCACAAGTCATGAGACGGAACGGTGGGAGTTGCATGGCAATATATCTCGGAATGGCTATGAAAAGGCCATGATAGGTAGGTACGGTGGCTGTTTTGAGGAAGGTCTATGGTGGTTTTGTGTACCAACAAAAGTTGCGCGGCACTAGAGAGGCTAGCAATGGTGGAAGGTGAAAGTGCATCTATACCATGGACTCACATTAGTCATGAAGAACTCACATACTTATTGTGAAAGTTTTTATTAGTAATCTAAACAAAGTGCTAAACGCATACTCCTAGGGGAAGGGTTGGTAGGTGTTAACCATCGCATGATCCCGACCACAACACAAAGGATGACAATCAATAAATCAATTATGCTCCGACTTCCTAACATAGCGGTTCACCATACGTGCATGTTACGGGAATCACTAACTTCATCACAAGTATTTCCAGATTCACAACACCCTACTAACATGTCCCTTAATATTACCAAATCCATGTCTGTAAACTAATTGAGAGGAATCAAACTTCTCTTTCTAATCAATGCACAAGAATATGGAAGTTTTATTGTATCCTCTTTGGACGCCTATCATCTTTAGGACTACTTTCATAGCACAAGCCAACTACCAAGTTACTCAGAGAGAGCACTCTCAAAAAGATATAAGTGAAGATCGAGAGTTCGTATTTCTCCAAAATATGACACCGCCGTGCTCTAAAAGATCTAAGTGAAGCACTTAGAGCAAATTTATCTAGCTCAAAAGGTATAAGTGAAGCACATGTGAGCTAAATTGCCTAACTCAAAAGATATAAGCGAAGCTCAATGAGTATTCTAGCAAATTCATGATGAGTGCATGTCTCTCTCAAAAGGTGTGCAGCAAGGATGATTGTGACACAGCAAAAAGAAAAGACTCCTATAATACATGACGCTCCAAGCAAAACACATATCATGTGATGGATAAAAATATAGCTCCAAGTAATGTTACCGATGGATTGGAGACGAAAGAGGGGATGCCTTCTCGGGGCATCCCCAAGCTTAGGCTTTTTGGTGTCCTTGAATTTGGCTTGGAATGCCTTGGTCATCCCCAAGCTTGATCTCTTTCCACTCTTTATCCCTTTGTCCATGACAACATCACCCAAAACTTGAAAACTTCACAACACAAAACTTAAACAGAAACTCATGATATCTTTAGCACAAGAAAACAAACATCACCTCTTTAGGTATTGTAGCAAACATGATTTCTATTTATATTGGTGTTAGATTACTGTATTCTCACTTTTCCATGGCTAGTACCCCCCTCATACTATCCATAGTTTCATCAAAATAAGCAATCAACACAACAAAAACAGAATGTGTCAAAAACAGACCAGTCTGTAGCAATCTGTATACTTCGTATACTTCTGTTATCTCAAAAATTCTGAACAATTACGACAATTTGGGCAATTGGCATATCAACTAGCAGAAAAAAGAATCAACTCAAAAGCTCTTTATGGATAAAAATGAAAAATAATTTCGTGAGCGAAAAGTTTGTGTCTTTTTTCCAGCATGATCAAACAACCATCACCAAAACTAGTCATAAAGGTTTTACTTGGCTCAAACACATAAAGAAACACAAAAAACACAATCATAACAGAATTATGATGGTGTGGACGCAACAAAACAGAAAGCAAAAAGAAAAGATAAATTCATTGGGTTGCCTCCCAACAAGCACTATTGTTTAACGCCCTTAGCTAGGTATTGATAATTCAATGATGCTCACACAAAAGACAAGAATTGAAGCACAATGAGAGCATCATAAAGCATGTGAAAATCACATCTAAGTCTAACATACTTTCTATGCATAGGCATTTTATAGGAAAACAGATTGTCAAGACAACCAATATTTACCATATGCAAGGAAGAAGAAAGAGACAATATCAATCTCAACATAACGAGAGGTAAAATAGTAACATGAAAGTTTCTACCACAATATTTTCCTCTCTCATAACAATTACATGTGGGATCATATTCAAATTCAACAATATAGCTATCACATAGGATATTATTTTCATGATCCACATGCATGCAAAGTTGACGCTCTTCAAAAATAGTGGGATTATCATCAACTAAAGTCATGACTTCTCCAAACCCACTTTCAATCTTATTGCAAATATCATATTCATCATGAGGCTTAAACAACTTTTCAAGATCATAAGAAAAATCATTACCCCAATCATGATCATTGCAACAAGTAGTGGACATAGCAAAACTAGCATCCCCAAGCTTAGGGTTTTGCATATTTTTAGCATGATTGACACTAATAGGATTTATAGTGAAACCATTGCAATCATGCTTTTGATTCAAGGAGCCCTCGTGAATAACTTCATAAATTTCTTCATCACGATTTTCAGATTCACGCATCTCAAGCAAAACTCCATAGAGAAAATCAAGTGCACTCAACTCACTAGCAATTGGTTCCACATAATTGGATCTCTTAAAGAGATTAGCAAGTGGATGAGGATCCATATCAATAGATTTTCAGCAAGCGAAGATGCAAGCATATTGAAGACACATGGCAACACACGCAAACAGAAAGCAAGCGAAAGAAAGGGCGAACGAAAAAGGCAAATATTTTTGTAATTTTTGTTTTTTAGAAGTGGGGGAGAGGAAAACGAGAGGCAAAAAAAGTAAACGCAAGAGATGAGTTTGCGACAGATACTTGGATAAGCTTCACTTAGAATAGTCCTCGGTGCCAGAAAACGACACGTGGGAGGAAGACTATTCTTGACTTGATTCTCCCCGGCAACAGCGCCAGAAATTCTTCTTGCTACCTCTTGAGCTTGCGTTGGTTTTTGCCTTGAAGAGGAAAGGGTGATGCAGCATAGTAGTAGTAAGTATTTCCCTCAGTTTGAGAACCAAGGTATCAATCCAGTAGGAGTATCAAGCCAAGTCTCCACCGTTCCTGTGCAAAAACAGCAAACTTGCACCCAACGCTACAAAGGGGTTGTCAATCCCTTCACGATTGATTGCAAGGTGAGATCTGAAGGCGGAAAGTGCAACAAGGTAAAAGTGTAGGGCTGAAAATATGATGTGAAGTAGACCCGGGGGGCATAGTGTTCACTAGAGGCTTCTCTCATGATAGCAAATATTACAGTGGGTGAACGAATTACTGTCGAGCAATTGATAAAACCGCGCAAAGTCATGACGATATCTAAGGCAATGATCATACATATAGGCATTACGTCCGAGACAAGTAGACCGATACTTTCTGCATCTACTACTATTACTCCACACATCGACCGCTATCCAGCACGCATCTAGTGTATTGAGTTCATGACAAACCGAGTAATGCCTTAAGCAAGATGACATGATGTAGAGGGATAAATTCATGCAATAGATATCAACCCCATCTTTTTACCCTTGATGGCAACAACACGATGCGTGCCTTGCTACCCCTTCTGTCACTGGGTGAGGTCACCGCACGGTATGAACCCAAAACCAAGCACTTCTCCCATTGCAAGAATCATAGATCAAGTTGGCCAAACAAAACCCACAACTCGAAGAGAATTACAAGGATATGAAATCATGCATATAAGAGATCAGAAGAAACTCAAATAAGATTCATAGATAATCTGATCATAAATCCACAATTCATCGAATCTCGACAAACACACCGCAAAACAAGATTACATCGGATAGATCTCCATGAAGATCATGGAGAACTTTGTATTGAAGATCCTAGAGAGAGAAGAAGCCATCTAGCTACTAGATATGGACCCGAAGGTCTATGGTGAACTACTCACGCATCATCGGAGAGGCAATGGTGTTGATGAAGAAGCCCTCCGTATCCGAATCCCCCCTCCGGCAGGGCACCAGAATGTGCCCCGGATGGGTTCTTGCGGAGACAGAAGCTTGCGGCGGCGGAAAAGTATTTTCGTGGCTCTCTCCCATGGTTTTGCATTTTTTCGGGGATTTATAAGCGTAAGAAGTAGGGCATAGGAGCCATAGGGGGGCCCACAAGCCTGCTAGGCGCCCCCCCCCAGGTCGCGGCTAGGGGGCTTGTGGCCTCCCCTGATGCCCTGTGCCTTGGTTCTCAAGCTCCCTACATATCTTCTGCTCCGGAAAAAGTCTTTTCGGCGGTTTTATTTCGTTTGGACTCCGTTTAATATTCTCGTGTGAAAAGGGTGAAAAACACGGAAAAAATAGAAACTGGCACTTGGCACTGAGTTAATAAATTAGTCCCAAAAAAGATATAAAAGGCATACAAAACATCCAAAGTTTGACAAGATAATAGCATGGAACCATCAAAAATTATAGATACGTTGGGGATGTATCAATACTGCATGGCTTACTGGAGTCCTTCCATGAAGTGTTCTACCTTGGCTGCCTCGGTGCTGACATGTTCACGCACAGAGGTTGAACTTCTCCATATACTCCTTGACAGAGCCACTTCCTTGTTTCAGCGCTCGGAATTCCCGCTTCTTTATAGCCATGATTCCTAAAGGAATGTGGGCCATGCGAAATGCTTCCTTGAAATCAGCCCAGGTGATCACACGATCGACTTGCATGACCTTGAATCCATCCCACCAAGCCATGGCAGTACCTCTGAGGTAGTGAGAGGCATAAAGAACTTTCTCATGGTCCTCATTGCAGTTGACCAATGTAAGGAGGTCCTTGATGGTGTGGATCCACTCGGCAGCATCCGACGGTTCAGCAATCTCGGTGAAGGTTGTGGGTGAATTCCTCATGAACTCTGAAAGAGTGGTGCGGCCATTGCCATTCCTTCCTTGCTAGTTGTTCACAAGGACTTGAGCCATCTGTTGCATAGCAACAGAGTTGGCTTGGTGTTCCTCCCGGAGAACTTGGAGAAACTGAGCTATTGTCATGTTCTCTGGTGGAGGGGATGGCGGGGGAATGTCGCCTTGTGGCTGCTCCTGCTGATCTCCAGATTAAGAAGACCCACCAACCCCCGGTTGGTGGCTAGAGTTGCCAGTGTTGGGGTTTCCAAAAGAGCTGGTGCAGGTTGCAGTCACCATCCTGTTTGGAGCAGCCAAGTCAAATAACTCGGATAAGAGGGAAAAGAAAAAATAGGAAAACACACCTAAGGTGGTTGGTATAGTGCATGTGTGATCAAACAGAGGTCGAAAGAACAAACATATAACATTAAGATAATTTGAGAGATGTCGTTGCTTAGATGTTGCCTAAGGCAAAAAGCGCGACTTGCAGCGAGACACGAACAAGAAAATCAAACAACAAACACACATGATTTCATATGAACCATTACACGGACTCGACTTCACATGAGGGATACATGACTTATCCTTCCCTGGGGGTTCTCGGACTCAAGTGGTGGAGTGCTCAGTCTCGTACTCACACTCCTCTAGATCTTCCTCATTACCATCCTCCGCACACGCATCATCTCTGGTCTAGGGGTTCGGAGGACGAGGAGGTCCATCCCGACGACGCTTCACCGATGGGTCGGTGAAGAGCGCATGATACTCCTTCGGACTCATGCGACGTCGCTAAGATGTTCCCGGAGTCGGTGCATCTCTAGCTAGGGGTACTCCTCCTTTGTAAGTGGTAGATAGTCGTCCCTCGGGAGCTCAATCTTTCCTGATCATGTGTGGCTTCATATTTGCTTGAAGAAGTAGCTCGCGGATGTGGTGAAGTTCCTTGCGGATCTTCATGGACTCCTTAATCAGGTTGTGAGCCGGACTGTCGACGGAGAGGCTAAAGTAGGTCTGGAACCTGACTCGTGTTCCATCGTCCTTGGAAGGGACTAACGTCCAACTCTCGCCAATGTCATCCTTCCTGAAAGGTAGATGGCGAGTAGTTGGATTTTTAGCCATCTTTGGGATGATGTCTCAAAGGTGGGTGGGTGCCTTCCGTGCAGCTGTCTCGACTGCAAACACGAAGGTCTCTGTCTGTGGTCCTTCAAAGAATCAACTCGTCGGGAAATTGTTTTCCTTCATGACCACATCAGCGTGGTACTCCTTCATGGTGGCATCGACCCAGTGCTCGTGGTAGAGGAAAACGGGTGGTCGTTGAAACTGGCACTTCTCCAGGCTATCCTCAAGGAGTAGGGGAAAGTCGCATGCTAGGAGGTCTTTGGGTACGACAACCATCTACAAGGTTTAAGGTGACGGTGCCAGTAAAGTTTTGAAAGTAGAGTAGAAGAGGTAAGAAGTGTAGAAACTCCTAAATAACTTCTCATGCCATGCTTAAATAGCTACGAGTGGATAATGATTTATCTTATGTGTCAACATGCATTAAAATGGTTATGATATGATATGATAGTAAGGTATTTCCCTCTGAGTAATTCAAGCGGCTTGACTTGGCCCAAGTGCAAACATGTAGTTGATTCGAAACCAATGCAGCCTTCATGATGTTTAAATTCAGTGTTCACATCCTACCCATGCTAATGTCCAATGTTAATTATTCACAATGCGTGATTATGACTATTTTTGTCTCTAGCTACTCGCTTCTCAATTTGTTGCTAGCCTTCACGTATACAAAGCGGGAATGTTGCTTGTGCATTGATAACCCACAAGTGTAGGGGATCACAACAGTTTTCGAGGGTAGAGTATTCAACCCAAATTTATTGATTCGACACAAGGGTAAGCGAAAGAATATTCTCAAGTATTAGCAGCTGAGTTTGTCAATTTCAACCACACCTGAAAGATTAGTGTCTGCAAGCAAAGTATCAGTAGCAAAGTGGTATGATAGCAACGGTGTCAGAAAAAGATCTGTTGACGGCAGACTATTCCTAACTTGTTGTATCAATGGCGCTAGTAAATAGCACGTGGACGGGGGAATATTCTTCCCCGACAACGGCTCCAGAAAAGTCTTGCAACAAGTAATAGCAAAGTAACAGCAGTAGTGACAGCAGTAGCAAGGAACAACAGTAGTGACAGCAGCAGCAAGTAACAGCAGAGTAACAGGAGTAGCGACAGCAGTAGCAGCAAAGTAATGTAGCAAGGACTAGTAGTAAAAGACTCGTAGGCAGTGGATCGGTGATGGGTGAGTATACCGGATGTGGTTCATCATGTAATAGCTATAACACTGAGAGATAAGTAACTAGCTCCCGTTCGTCAATCTAATGTAGGCATGTATTCCGTATGTAGTCATACGTGCTTAGGGAAAAGAACTTGCATGACATCTATTGTCCATCCCTCCCGTGGCAGCGTGGTCCTAATGGAAACTACGGGATATTAAGGTTCTCCTTTTAATAAAGAACTGGTCCAACACATTAACACGCGGTGAATACATGAACTCCTCATACTATGGTCATCTCCGGGAGTGATTCCGGCTATTGTCACTCCGGGGTTGCCGGGTCATAACACATAGTAGGTGACTACAACTTGCAAGATAGGATCTGAAACACACATATATTGGCGACAACATAATAGGTTCAGATCTGAAATCATGGCACTCGGGCCCTAGTGACAAGCATTAAGCATGGCAAAGTAGTAGCAACATCAATCTCGGAACATAGTGGATACTAGGGATCAATCCCCGTCAAAACTAACTCGATTACATGATAGATCTCATCCAACTCATCACCATCCAGCAAGCCTACGACGAGATTACTCACGAACGGTGAAGAGCATCATGGAATTGTCGATGGACGAAGGTTGATGATGACGATGGCGACGATTTCCCCTCTCCGGAGCCCCGAACGGACTCCAGATCTGCCCTCCAGATGAAGAACAGGAGGTGGCGGCGCCTCCGTATCGTAAAATGCGATGAATCCTTCTCTCTGATTTTTTTCGGGCGAGACAGAATATATAGAGCTGAGTTTGGGGGCGGTGGAGCCACATGGGCCCCACAAGCCCTCATGGCGCGGCCACGGGTGGTGGCCGCGGCGCAGGGGCTTGTGGCCCACTAGCACACCTCCTCTAGTGGATCTTTGCGCACGTATTTTTCATTAATTCCAGAAAAATTCTCCGTAAATTTTCAGGTCATTCCGAGAACTTTTATTTCTGCACAAAAACAACACCATGGCAATTCTGCTGAAAACAACGTTAGTCCGTGTTTGTTCCATTCAAATCATGCAAATTAGAGTCCAAAACAAGGGCAAAAGAGTTTGGAAAAGTAGATACGACGGAGGTGTATCAACTCCCCCAAGCTTAAAGCCTTGCTTGTCCTCAAGCAATTCAGTTGACAAACTGAAAGAGACAAAGAAAAACTTTGACGAACACTGTTTGATCTTGTTGCTGCAACTATGTCTAACTCATAACCAGAATTTTAGCAAGATCACAAAGAAACCACATAAGCAAATGACATCTAGGTCTCACGGTAAACTCATATCAGTGGCATAATCAGCTAGCGAGCAAATAAAAATAAGTCTCAAATGTCAACACTTCAATCAAAACAACATGAAGCAGTACGAATAGATGGTATCTCGCTAGCTCTTTCTAAGATCGCAAAACATAAATGCAGAGCACCTTCAAAGACCAAGGGATGACTAAACATTGTAATTCAAGGCAAAGAAGATCCAGTCACTGTCATACTCAACACAGTTAAAAGCAAAGCATAAGAATGATAGAGGTGCTCTCTAATTGGTGCTTTTATAAGAGGAGGATGACTCAACAGGAACATAAATAGACAGGCCCTTCGCAGAGGGAAGCATTGACTTGCAGAGGTGCCAGAGCTCAAGCTTATAAAATAGAGATAATAATTTTGGGTGGCATGCTCTCATTGTCAACGCAATGACTAAGATTTCTCAACATCTTCCATGCTACACATGCTATAGGCGGTTCCCAAACAGAAAAGTAAAGTTTTGACTCCCCCACCACCAATCAATCACACTCCACGGCTAACCGAGTCCTCGGGTACCGTCCATACCAACATCAATCTTGGGGGAGTTTTGTTTGCAATTATCTTTTCGATTTGAGTATGGAACTGGGAATTCCAATTACCGGCCCCTTTCTCGTGAATGATAGTGAATAAACACATATCGAGGATAACACGCCTAGCATGGAAGATACCAATAGCCCTCTGTCACCACATGAGCGGTTCGGGCATGCAAAACAGATTATTTCTTGAAGGTTTAGAGAGTGGCACATGCAAATTTACTTGGAACGGCAGGTTGATACCGCATATAGGTAGGTATGGTGGACTCACATGGAACGGCTTTGGGTTTATGGAGGTGGATGCACAAGCAGTATTCCCGCTTAGTACAAGTGAAGGCTAGCAAAAGACTGGGAGGCGACCAACTAGAGAGCGAAAACAGTCATCAAAATGCAATGAGATTAACTAACATTCAGTGCAAGCATGAGTAGGATATAAATCACCATGAACATGAACATCATAGAGGCTACGTTGATTTTGTTTCAACAACATGCACGAACATGCGCCAAGTCAATCCACTTGAATCATTCAAAGGAGGATACCATCCTATTATACTACAACACAGTCATCTCAACATTCATGTTGGCAACCAAGACAGACCATTATAAGCTCCTAGGTAAGTAAGCATGGCATAAGCAACTATGATCTCTAAGTTATCATTGCAAACATGTTTCTCTCACAACAAAGCTGAATCAGGCATGATGAGCTAGTCATATTTACAAAAACAAAATAGATCGAGTTCATACCAGCTTTTCCAGGCTCAGTCACTTCATTGTATATCGTCATTATTGCCTTTCACTTGCATGACCGAACGATGTGAACAATAATAAGCGTGCTCGTGAATTGGACTAAAGCTGGAATCTGCAGGCAAACACAAAGGAGAAGACAAAGTAATATGGCTCTTTGAAAGCTAAACAGGTATGCAAGCAAGAGCCACTAAACATTGTAACCAATATCTTCTACCTTGACCCAAAGAAAAGAAACTATTTACATGAGAAAGCTCCCAACAAACAAAAGAAGAAAAAAAATCTTTTTGGTTTTTCTCAAACTAGACAGACACACAAAAAGAAAACAAGAAAAAGAAAATGAACTAGCATGGATGATACAGTGGCAAAGTGTGAACACCGGCTAACAAAGTGAAAGCATAAGCAAGAATGTAAAGTCGATGAGAACACGTACTCCCCCAAGCTTAGGCTATTGGCCTGAGTTGTTCTACTCCCAAGGAGGGAAATAACCAGCTCCGGGGTACTCCGGAGTGGACTGAGGATGCCACTGCTGTGTGAGCTCCTCCGACTCCCACTGATAAACTGGCGTCTGGTACTCGACTGGTGGCTCGGGCACGGGGACCTGTGGTTGGGCTAAGCCCCAATATGCGTAGATGTCTGAGGGCATAATAGTGTACCTACCTGCATGAAGATTGAACAAAGAAGGAGCAGGCAAAGTAATAGTCTCACGAGTACCCTGACTAAATACCAGGTTATAAATCATCCTTCTTTTTATATCTCTATCAAGAAAGTCATGGCGCACCATGCTATCGTAATCTAGATATCTCTCGGGAAGAAGAACCTCTTCTTCCCCCTCCAGTCTAATAGGTATCTCGAAGTGTCTCGCAAGACGGGTGGCATAGATACCTCAATAGACAACGCCTTTAGAACGGTTCAGGTTCAACCATTGAGCTACTATAGCGCCCAAGCTATAAGTTTTATCATTGTAAAGGGCTTCGCGCATGACCGCAAGATCTGGGGAACTAAGTGACCCAGCTTTCCCACGGCCAATCAAACATTTTCCCACAAATAATGAGAAGTATCGAAGCACGGGAAAATGAATGCTAGCAGCTCTAGCGCAAGACACTCCTCTCTCCTCTCCTACAGCAATTGTACCGATGAAAGCTTCCAAATCCCGTGGACGAGGTTCATGAATATCCCCAACATAAGGTAATTTGCAAACATTGCAAAAATCCTAGAGTGACATGCGCTGGGGGATAAAAGTTTGAACTCAACCATAGGAGGATTCTTCCTCGGATAGAAGTTAAAGCTTTGTACGAAGATATTAGTTTGGAGGAGGTATTGCGGACACTTATCTTCAACGAAGGCGGTGAGGCCTGCGTTTTCCACCAAGTGATAAAAGTCCTCATAAATTCCAGCGGCGCGTAAGA